>NW_005871422.1:568725-608731 GCF_000147115.1 Myotis lucifugus | reverse complement strand
TATATATATATTTAAAAGTTTAGTCTCAAATTCCTTCACTGATGAATCCTAAATATATATATATATCAGGCTAAGCGACTATCTGACCGTCTGACCAGCCTGTAGGTATGACACATACTGACCACCAAGGGGCAGATGCTCAACACAGGAGCTGCTGAGCTGTGGTGACTTGGCAGCTGCGGTTCTCAGGTGATGTACCAGGAACCAGAGAGGAGGGAGCCTGATTCTGGGGTGCGTCACCCGAGAACCTCCCTCTCGCAATCTAGGACCTCTCGGGGGATGTTGGAGAGCCGGTTTTGGCCCGATCCCCGCAGGCCAGGCAGAGAGACCCCACCTGCTGGAGTGACCCTACTCACTACAAAGATGACCTTCGAGCCCTGGCGCCACCCCAGGTGTGGCTGGCCTGGGATGGACCGCGGGAGGTTGGCTCCAGGTCGTGTCTGGCCTGTCTCACCCAGTCCCGCCCTGCCGACCACCTTCTAATTAATTTCCTTTCAATGTGCATGAATCCGTGCATTGGGGCACAAATATATATATCGGCCGTCCCAGACTGTGAGAGGGCACAGGTCGGGCTGAGGGACCCCACCCCCCCACCAGTGCACAAATTTTTGTCCACCGGGGCCTCTAGTCTATATATATAAAAGCCTAAGCGACTAGTAGTGGACCCGTCAACTGGTAGCTATGATGCACACTGACCACCAGGGGACAGATGCTCAATGCAGGAGCTGCTTCCTGGTGGTCAGTGCGCTCCCACAGCAGCAGTGCCACTCAGCTGACCAACAGTCATCAGACACCAGGCTCATGGCTGGCGAGCTAACCGAGCGGTGGCGCTGTGCCCGGCCTGGGCTCGGGATCCTCCCCGGATGCCTGCCATGGCCTGATCCCTCTAGTCCACACTGAGGGACCCCACCGGTGCACGAATCTGTACACCGGGCCTCTAATATCATTATAATGAAGGAGGAGGAAAACATGATAATCTCAGACACACACAAAACATTTGACAAAATGTAATAGCTCACTTATATAAATTATATAAAATGTCCACAATGAGAAAATCTACGGAGGCAGGGGGACTCATGGGGACCTGGGTCTGAGGGTTGGGAGGCAGCCACTAAAGTGGAGTGAACTTTAAGTGGATGGGGTTGGTTTCGGGGGCGGGGTTAGTAGTCTGCAGTTGACCATGGTGATGGTTGCACAGCTCTGTTTATATACGTAAAAGCATTGGACAGTACAGGTCAGTGGATGAATTAGATGGTGTGTTAATTTTACTTCCATAAAGATGTTAAAGGACAAAAATACCAAGTAAGCGGAAATGGAGTGATACTCCAAGGTATTTGTGTGGCATGAGAGGGAGAGAAAAAATATGCAACCCAAATATTGTAATGGGACCTACTGAGTCAGATGGGAAGACCTTTATAATCAATTTCAGCTGCCATATTAAATTTGGAATAACAGAAGCTTTAATTAAATCTCATAAATCGCAGTTGAACAAATCTCCAAATGGAATGCTCCTTACTTCCCATTGTAAATGTTATTTTGCTGTGTAGGACTCAGGATAATACTTACTTGTATCTTTATTTTTTTAGTTTTGAGGAGAAAAAAATGCATTTATTTAATGTCAGAATTTATTTTAATAAACACAACTTTATGTAACCCTATAAATATTTAAGAAAATATATTTTTAAGAGTAGATTTTCCACGAAGAAAAATATATAAGTTATGGAATCTTTAAATTTGGGCTTCATAAGAGAAAAAAGAAGAAGATCTAAGTGTTTATTAGAATAAATACTATTTAAATATGTATTCATAAAATATATTTATCATCACAGCAGTCCTACTTTTTATTTATATTATATTATAATGATTTGTTCCTTTTTAATGGTTAATGGAATCATGAAATATAAAAATGGTATAATAATTCTCTAAAACTGTACTATTTACTCCCAATCTGTAATGCATACGAATTCCCAATAAAAAACGATAGTTTAAAACAACACATAGAGACCTGTCTGCTGTGGCTTAGTTGGTTGAACATTGTCCCATGCACCAAAAAGTTGCTGGTTCGATTCCCAATCAGGATACATGCCCAGGTTGCTGGCTCAATCCCAGTAGGGGGCATGCAGGAGACAGTCAATTGATGTTTCTCATCTCTCTCTCTCTCTCTCTCTCTCTCTCTCTTCATTCCTCTTTCTCTAAAAAAAAAAATCAATAAAAACATACTTAAGAAAACAAATCCACACATAGAGAAGTTAACATCTTTTATACACTTCCATCTCATATACAAAATATCTTATTTTTGTATTTTCATAATCACCAACAATAACTCTCTAGAACTAAACAAATGTAGTCAGTTAAAATTAACTTCAATGTAATTAGATTTGCAGTAATAAAATAGACTAGAGTTTTGTAAATTTAAAGGAATGATCATATTATCTGATACACAACATTAATTAGGTTTATTTGAATGTTTATTATATTTCTAAAATTATGCCTTTATAAACCTGCTGGGTGGAAGCAACATAAACTTTGTCTTTTATTCCTTTAAAGGGTGAAATTAAACCATCACAAGTAAAATAAACAATCTACATTCAAAAGTGCTCTAACTTTCCTACATTCTAGCAAAATTCAATATATCCTTTTAGGATTTGCCGTTATTAAAATGCATTTCCTGTACCTATTCATGAGTTGCTATGGAAGTGCCTAGCATGGTGCTTAAATATATCTGGTCATGCTTTCTCTCTATGGTTAAGTTTCTCTAACTAATAAAAACAACAACTTTTCAATGGGATAGTTACCCAGAACATGAGGGACTTTGAATTTTGTTTTAACCTCTTTTGATAGTTCTGAAAAAAAAGTCTAAAGAGAATATGTGTGAACAAAGAAATATTGCCAGTTAAAAATGCTAGGAATGTTAAGAAGATAATTTATAAAATTACTCTTATCAATTTAATTTCTATTTAAGTAGATTAAACAATCTATAATCTTAGAAACTCTTTTTAGTCTTAGAAAATCTTACATATGGCAAAACACTTTGGGATTATCCATTTATTACATGGTTTTGAGATAACTGCTTGCTCATATATCTTCTTTTCTAAGTAGATAGCGGGGACTCCGCTTTTTCACCGTTAGATCTCACATATTCAGCAGAGTGTTTGACAAATATTTAGCTCCAACAATGTTTATTTAAGGATAGTGACTATGTTCATTACCTTTCTTGGCATTTTTAAAAGTTAAATATTGGAAATATCCTGGAATTTCTGAAATAATCTTTGTTTTGATAATGGGTAACTGGTTTTATCTAGATTAATTTTATGTATCTTTACTACATAATACTTTATTTTTGCTTGATTCGCTGAATGTTTCATTTTTTAATTGCCTAGAAAATGGTAAACTCTGTATTTAGGTCAAATCAGTGGTATGTTGGAAAAACATTATTTATGACATATTTGTCAATGTTTGACTTGTTCTTTTTTATTTTCAAGAACATCTATTTTTATAAAACATATATGTTTACCATGTATGAAGTCCTGTTAAAATTTGGACCGACTCTTAATAAATCCTTACCAAAACTTTATTTTGATTTTGTGAGGGAGAAAGCACTTTAAAGTTTTCACTCTTAACATGTTTGCTTATTTGTGGTCATAGGGTATCTGCTTGCTGTTCTAGTAAATACAACATGTGATGGGCTTAATTACGCACACTTGCTAAGTGAGAAAACTCCAGTTTCCGGAGGTAGTGATGAGTCCTCACATCTTGGGATCGGTAAGTGTCAGTGCTACAGGTGGAACCCAAATCTGGAAGCCAAGGGAGGAAGTCTAGGCTCCTACCTTTACTCTTATTACACAGTTAAAGACGATGGAGCATCAAATCGCATTTATCCTGTATATCCAAGTGGTTCCAGGCAATATTTATAGTCTATAGGGATCAGAATATATTTGGAATAGATGACATCATCTATCCCACAGTCAAAATCTCATTTCCCTTTGTTGGGTTAGGTATTATATTTCTGTCTTGGAAATCTCAACTGTGTAACAAGAGCATAAAATGAGTGACTAAATAAAAGCCTTTTAGTGTGATTGATAAAGACAGTAATTAATATCCAACTAATTCTTTTATCCTTCTTCCACCGCTTGAGACAGATGGATTTCTCAGTAGCCAAGACATTTTTAGCATCACTGACCAATGTTTATTAATTAAAATCAGTGGCTGTGCAGTGCCAGACAATACATATTCTCTTCCTCTACAGGATGCACATTAAAGAATGAACAACTGGCACAAAAGATTGAAACTTATGAGACATCTTGATAGTTTATGTGGAACTGTAAAGAGAAGGCTATAAATAGAACTTTCTGGAAAACCTAGGATGATGATTTTCTTACTTACCAGGGAGGCAGTGAAATAACATAGTTTGAAATAACAGGATATTTTTATAAATTAAGACTTCTAAATGTATATTTTTGCTAAATGCAACCCAGAAATCAGATTACATGGTGCTGAGATTTGTGATTAAGTGAATGTGGCTCAGAATTTACATCCCTCACCCTTCGGAAAGCCCTTCAACTACGCAAGGTTTCTGCTGTCAATAGAACTTGCACTGCTGTGGTTTCTGCTGGGCATGTTGTTCCGCTGACACTTGACGCTAAACTTACTGGTATTTCCAATCAAGACTGTGCTAAATTCAAAAAGATGTTTCTTGTTCTGTATAGTGAGACATCAGTCAACCTCATCATTAGCAGGAACTTACAACTCTATAGAGAAGTGATCGAACATTCCTTTTCCCTCTAATTCCCCTATTTTAAATGATTTCACTGCATCTTTGGTATATAATTTTCCATGACTGTAATTATACTAGTGCTACGACTTCATGTGAGTGTAGTCATTCTTTAAATACATTTTAAAATGCCAATACATGAAAGAGAGAGCATCTAAGCATCCATGCTTCAAGGTGTTAGAGTGGCAGGAAATCAGGGTATCTTTCAACTTCTTGCAGGTTCTTTAAACCCATCCACCTTTGGAACCTATAGGAACCTCCACATCCATGAAACTCTACGCATTCTACACAGCACTATAACATTTGCCTGCATAAAATGATGTTGAATGTGTTGGGGTTTTTTTTAAACCATGAAATGACATACAGTGTTCTGCTGCAACAATACCCAAACCACAATGGTTTAATGAAATCAACATTGATTTCTTGTTCATTTAACACCTGTCCTAGGATCCTACAAATGCCATTGTGTAGACACCAGGAAAGCCTCTATGGGAGGTGGAGAAAAAGGCTTGGATTAGCTCCTGACTGTCCCGTCCCAGCGCCCCTGGAGGGTCTGGCTCACCAGCTCTCCACTCTGGGCTCCTGAAGCGGCCACTGACATGCAGGCCTTCCACACAGCCCACGGCCTCCCGGCTGCCTTCCTACCCGAGCCACCAGCTAGCAGGCCACAGGCTCTTTTAAGTTTGAATTAGCAAATACTTTTTGAGTTCAGGCTCCTGTTATAAATAATTCTAGTCAGATATTCGTGGCAATAAATTAAATTCAACCAAAGTGTTCTTTCAAGACATAATTACAGCCCCTGGTTTTTAATTGCTTTTTTTTTGTAGCCTGATGAGTTGTATTCTTATTCCCATTCTCTCTCTCGCTCTCTCTCTCTCTCTCTCTCTTTCTCTCTCTCTTTTCAAAGTTTGATACAGGCCACCAAAAGCAAGTAGCATTTTCACCTTTTCAAAGCCATGAATTCTAACTTGACTTTCTTTCCTTCTTACCTGGACACAAGCCTTTTATTTTATTTTATTTTATTTTATTTTATTTTATTTTATTTTATTACATTATGCCCATATCTTTCACTTATTATTTTCCCAAACATAAACCCACAATTTTATCCAGCATAAAGTGAATTTCAAGCCACTCAGTCAGGCCTGTTTTCTGTGCCTGCTGCTCTACTGATTGAATGATGTTGTGTATTCTTAAATGTTTTTGCAAATAATATTGCTTGGTGTAACATTCTAGAAACCACAATATTGACTTCAGAAATCAGAAAAATGTGCAAGTCCAGGCATCTTTATAGTAAAACAAAGAGTTTCCTTATTCTGGGAATCTATGGAAACCAAAAAGAAAATAAGGAAGAAAGGAACGAAAGGAAAGGAAAAATAAGAATCTGTTAAGAATAATCTAATTCACATAAAAACGAGAATAACTGTAATGATATTCACAATTTTGTAGGCAAACTGTGTGTCAAACCCTACAGTAAGCCCATTGAAATACACTCTTCTCACTTCCTTCCAACACATTATAACAATGTTCATTTACATTTACTTTACAGACTAGAGGCCCAATGCATAAAAGTCGTGCATGGGTAGGGTCCTTAGGCCTGGCTGGCGATCAGGACCGATTTGTGGAGTGACTGACGGGGTGATAGGAGGGGCCCCCACTGCACCCACCTTGGCTGGCTTGGGGCCTGCAGGCTGGGGGCAGCTCCTGCATTGAACATCTGCCCCCTGGTGGTCAGTGTGCGTCATAGCAACCAGTCATTCCTCCTTTCAGTTGATTTGCATATGAGGCTTTTATTATATAGGATAGAGAAACTAAACCTCAGATTACTAAAAGCCAAAATATAACTAGAAAAATAAAAGCATTTTCCGAAAAATACCAAGGGAATTACACCAATTATTTTCTTTAAATGGCTGTAAGGTACGAAAATCAACATAAAGAATAATGAAGCCATTTTAAAACCCACAGTAGAGAGAGAAAGGGGCAGCAGTAAAACTAGTGTGAAAGCAAACACCGTAACTGCAGCAGCAGCTGGCACGGTCCTGTCCCGAGTAACGAGGTACTAAGTTGCCTTGCAGAGACCACAGACCCAACCCGCAGGTCACGCAGCTGAAGCCGGTGCAGAGGAGAGCACTTGGACCTCCAGCTGCTCCCGGAACCAAATTCTCCTGGAGACGCACAGACGCACGGAACCAAAGGATGGGGGCAACCGGAACTTGAACATCAAAAACTCTTTAGGAAGAGAAGCGTCGCTGTCCAGGAAGGTCGGGTGCTGACGTCTCTTCGCCATCATTGGCCCGGCTCCCAGGTAGGCCCCCCCATGAGAACCTGCCCCTCCCGCACACCACATGCCCGCTTCCCCTAAAAACAAAATGAGGGGGCCCTGGGAGAGGGAGTCTGGGCTTTGGGGCATTAGCTTCCCGCTTCCCGGGCGCTGGGAGTCAGAGGAGGATGCGGCTGTCAGGGAGCTGGACAGGCGGCCTCGGAATACTCAGGTTTGAATCTCCAGGCTCCAGGGTCACCCGAAGGTTAGAAACAGAGCGGCTTCCAGAAACCAACGGAGGGAAACGCTTCGGATAAAGGAAACTTCTTTAGGGCAGCGGTTCTCAACCTGTGGGTCACGACCCCTTTGGGGGTCGAACGACCCTTTCACAGGAGTCACCTAAGACCATCGGAAAACACATATATAATTACATATTGTTTTTGTGGTTAATCACTATGCTTTCATTATGTTCAATTTGTAACAATGAAAATACATCCTGCATATCAGATATTTACAGTACGATTCATAACAGTAGCAACATTACAGTTATGAAGTAGCAACGAAAATAATTTTATGGTTGGGGGTCACCACAACATGAGGAGCTGTATGAAAGGGTCGCGGCATTAGGAAGGTTGAGAACCACTGCTTTAAGTGGCTTTTCCTTCTTTTCTGTGTCTTCGCCTTTCGTCCTTCAGCTGTTTATCCCGAAAGAAACAGGCTCTGTGAGGAGAATGGAATCGCGTTCGGTATTGATTTTGAGGGCGGGCTGCTGGAAGGCCAGGCCAGGCCCACTTCCCCCATCGGAGGGAATCTAGGACTCAACACCGTTTGGGGATGAGCCAAGGGATAGTCTGCCAATTGCTTGTTGAAGTAAAGCTGTTATTGATTTAGAGCCTAACAAACATCCGCATGAGGTTGTTGTTGTTTTTTTAAATCAAGCAACTCCATCGTTCATATTAAAGTTGCATTTTGAAGATTACATAAGTGAGTGAACAGGTGTATTAGTTCTTGGTTTTGAAGTAAGATTCCCAGATCTGATTCAGCCGAGCATGACTTGTTGATCAGGCCGGCAGGCTTTTCCTTGCCTCCTCAGCAGGGCCCAGTCTGGGGGAATGACTTTCATCCGTGTGCTAGTGCTGAGAGCATCGTGTGCGGGGTACATTACCAGAGGCCCGTGGCTGCAAAGGTGAGTGATTTCAATTACTTTGAATGTGCTTTGATTGAATGTTGAAGAAATTGTGTTAACCAGTCACCTGTGGGTCCCTGTCATATGCTACTTCCTGCTTAGTTCAATGAGGAGAGACACTTGAGCGCTAATGAGTTTCTAACCTACTGGCAACAAAGCAGCTAGTTCATAGCGCCTTACATCTAAGTAGTTCCTCAGAAAGCTAACTGACCACACTTCTCTCCACACACCCACAATTTTTTCTTAACTATTTCTTTAACACCGGTGAGGGAAGACTTTATTTTATTAAAATAAAAAAGAAAGTTCTTCTCATTGACTGATCACTTAAATATATACACATTACAGAAGATATACCAAAACACTTTTTTTTTTACTGTTTTTATTAAGATGTGTATCCTTTCCATATGGGCTCTCTGGATGAACTGGGATTCTCTCCATACTGTTTGCCTCCATCTTCTTTCCAAAATGTACTTGCTTTATTCCTTAACACTGCCTTTTTGTTAACTTGAAACTCCACTGGATAATTATTTTATACTAGGGGCCCGGGGCACGAAGATTCGTGCACTGGGGTTGGGTCCCTCGGCCCGACCTGCACCCTCTCCAATCTGGGACCCCTCAGGGGAGCCCTCTCCAATCCGGGAGTTTCTGCCTGTCTTTGCAATCATATGAGCAAATTGTCTGAGATCCCCAACCCAGTTTGATTTGTAGCTCACAGAATAATTGAGGCTTTTTTTTCCTTTGCTTCATTGGTAGAGATTTCCTGGAAGTTTTAGCATATCTTCCCTTTAATTTTTCCTAGACACTCTGATTTTACTTATGTCTCTCACCTTTGCTTTCCCTCCATCCCCCACTGCAACAGTAACTTGCTCCAGGCTCACTTTGCTCTAGTGTCTAAGACAGTGGTTCTCAACCTTCTGGCCCTTTAAATACAGTTCCTCATGTTGTGACCCAACTGTAAAATTATTTGTGTTGCTACTTCACAACTGTAATGTTGCTACTGTTATGAATTGTAATGTAAATATCTGATATGCAGGATGGTCTTAGGCAACCCCTGTGAAAGGGTCGTTCGACTGCCAAAGGGTTCACAAACCACAGGTTGAGAACCGCTGGTCTAAGAGATTCGTCTTCCACCAGAACTAAGATTCCCAGCATTCCTGGTGCTCCCCGCGCTCTGAGCTTCCGCTTCAGGTCCTGGGGCTGCCATCAGAACTACTATTCCCAGAATTCCTGGTGCTCCCCGTGCTCTTGGTTTTCCCTTCCTGCTCTATCTCCATCCCACGGCCTCCCACTCTGTCAAGTCCTCCAAGCCATCAGCTCTCCCTCTCTGCTCTGTGTCTCGCGGCTTGGGGAGCAAAGTTCCCCAAGTCGCTCCACTCTCTGCCAGCTCTCCTGCACTGCTCTCACCCCCGGCGGCTTGGGGAGCCATTACCCCCACCCTCCAAGCCTCCAGCTCTCCTGCTCTGCTCTCTGCCTGGCGCCTATGTATGCAAATTAACCCGCCATCTTTGTCTGGTTAATTTGCATACTCACTCCTGATTGGCTGGTGAGTATAGTGGAAGGATGGCCAATTTACATGTTTCTCTTTTATTATATAGGATAGTTATTTTCTGCACATAGATTTTATTTTGTAGAACACTCAGATTTACAAAAAACAAAACAAAAAACAAATAGATAATACAGAACACAGGATTCACATATACCCTGCATACAATTTCCCATTTTGTTAACGTATGATATAAGTATGGCTCATTTGTTATGATTAATGAACCAATAATGACACACAAAGTCCATGGTTTATTTAGATTTCCTTTGTTTTTAACCAATGCCCTTATTCTGTTCAAAATCCAACTGAGGATACCTTACTACATTTAACTGTCAAATCTCATTAGGTTCCTTTTGGATGTGACACTTTATCAAAGTTTACTTTTTAAAAAAACAACAACACCTTGACAATTTTGAGGGATACCATTATGTTTTAGGCTTTCTTGCAAGTGTAATTTTTCTGATATTTTTATTATTTCACTGGGGTTATGGGTTTTGGGAGAAAGATCACAAATGTAAAGTGCTTGCTGTTTTCATGACATCATACCAAGGAGCCATATTGTCAACATGATTTATGACCACCGATGTTGACCTGAATCACCTGGCAGTGGTAGTAGTGTTTGTCAGGTTTCATCACTGCAAATTAGTCTTTGCGACCACGTCCCACTCTGTCATCTTTAGAAAGAAGCTGCTCTTCGGAGCTGACATTTAAGAAGTGAAAACCGTGTGCTGCCTCATTCAGAGGAGGGTATCTATGGGATGTATTTGGAATTCTGCTCTGGAGTTTTGTTATCTTCCTATTTGTTAATTTATAAAATCACTAGAGACCTGGTGCAGCATGAATTCGTGCGCGGATGGGGTCTGTCTGGCCCCCCCCAATTGGGGTAGGAGGGGCCGATTGGATGCTGGGCCGGCTGAGGGAAGGGGCTGTGGGAGGTTGGCCGGCTGGCCCCACCCCCAATTTGGCTGGTTGGCTGGCCACAGTGTATGTCATAGTAACCTGTCATTCTGGTCATTCTGGTCTTTCTGGTAGCTTGGCTTTTTTATATATAGATATTTATAAACTGCATGGACTCCTGACTATTTATTGTAAATTTTAGGTTTAAATCTAATGATAATTGATTTTATTGCTCCAATTGTTTGGACTTTGGCCATTGGGAGCTCCTTCAGTTTGCCCCTGAGTCCCTTTGGACACTGACATCATTGAGGGATTATCTGATGGTTTGAGGATCTCCTTACTTTCTGGTATTTAACATACTCTGGGCTCACCTTTATATTTCATGACTCAATCCCAAAAGCTACCATTTGTCCACGGAGCTCTGGTTCCTTTTATCAGAGAGGGCTATTAAACAACAAGGACTGGGCACTAGCTGGGCCATTGTTACTGGGGTGTCATTTCTTTTAGGTCGTCTCAGCTAAAAAGAAAAAAAAGAAAGTATATATGTCGGAATAAAAAACCCATGTATATGCATATATCTAGAAATATGTGTATATGCACCATGGCATCTATTTTGTATTAAATATGTGTGTGTGCTGAAACCTCCACCTCTGTCACTCAGCACATGGATCACTCCAGCTTCCTCCCTTTGCTTTCTGTACACTCCCCCTCCAAGAGTGAGAAGCCTGGCTCCCTCCATCTACCTTCCAATTACTTAATTATTCAATTCTAGTGTACATGTACAGTGAGATAAACCATTACGTGGTAGGAGAACTTTGCCTACTAGGGCACAGTGCTTCTGTCCAGTCCCATTGGGCCTTTGGTCTTGGATTTCACTCATTTCCAAAGTTACTTAGGTCAGCTCCATGTCCTCTCTCACCCTGCAGTGAGGCTGTGTCATGAACTTAACAGATTCTGTTGTCAGCCCACCTTCTTTCCTGAGATGACCCAACATCCTAAAAGTTTTATTTGCTTACATCAAAGTTTTATCTTTGTGTTAACAAGTTCAATGGGCTTTTTACAAATGAAACATATCGTGATTACAGTATAATATAGAATAGTCTCACTATCTTAAAATTTTTTCTGTGCTTTTCAATTGCAACTTTCCTCCCCAGACTCCTGGTAATCACTGTCTTTTCTTTTTAATGTCTCTATAATTTTACCTTTTCCAGAATGTCTTGTAATTTGAAGCATTCAGCATGCAGCCATTTCTGATTGTCACCCTTCACGCAGAAATATGCACTTACGGTTTCTCCAGGTCTTTTCATGGCTTGCTAGCTTTTTTTTTTTTTTCATTTGGAATTGTTTAACATTGCTTCTTCAAAAACTAATTCAAATTCTATTTGTTTATTCCTGGTGGACAGGGTTAGCAAGTTTCCTTTGTATATTAACCTTATGTATCGCAGACTTGTTACACTTGCTTATTTGCTCCAGGAATTTTTTTATTGTTGATGATCTTTTTGAATGGCAGTCATGTCATCTGTAAACAAAGATAGTTTTAATTCTTACTTTCATATCGGTATGCCTTTTTTCTCGTGGTTTGGGCTTATTCCCGGCTTCTGGTATAATGTTGGCCAGGAGATGAGAGAGGGCCATGTCCAGTGTATTGATGAGGCCATTCTTCCTTCCTATTACAGTGTATTTTTTTATTTCTCTCATTTTTTATTCTTAGTGATTCCACCTCCGCTTTCATTACTCAGATGTTCTCCCATGTTGCCTACTTTTCCCATTAGAGCCCTTAACGTATTAATCTTAGTGATTGTAAATCCCTATTGATTTATTCTAAAACCTGCCCTACTGGAGTTTGGTCCTGCTGCCTGTTTTGTCTCTTGTGACTGTGTTTTTTCCTTGCCTTCACTGTGACAGCTTTTTATTGAAAGCCAGACATAATATATAAGATAATAAAACCTGAAATGAATGGGCCCTTAGTGAGGCTTCATGCTAACCTGCCTCAGAGCTGTGCTGTGTTCACCGTTCCTGTAGCTGGGAGTTTGCCAGAGGCTACGGTTCCCTCCGTGTCCTTATCTGCTTTGCTCTGTTGTTTTCCAGCTTCTCTAATAACTTACCTTATGATTAAATTTCATTCTCACAGTGGCCCTGAGTCTCTGGGCTGTTACCTTCAGAAGTGGTTCGTAGCCTTTCTATTTTCTTTCCTTTGATGGGAAAGAAGGCCGGAGGGAGTGGATTGGCTACTGTCCTTTCCCCTAAGGCTTTGGTCCACTGGTTTCCGATGGAGAATAGGTATGTGTTATGGAGAATGTTCTGGGCATATTTCAAAATTGTTGTTTTTCCCTCCCCATGTGCAAAACATGAGAAGTGTGTGTGTGTGTGTGTGTGTGTGTGTGTGTGTGTGTTTTCACCATGAGAAACTGATGTGGTACCTAGAAGTAAAACCCAGGGAAGTCCTCTCTGGGTGGTCAGATACCCAGGAATTCTCACTCTCAACCTAGTCTGCTCCTAGCCTCCGGAAATTCCTTCAAATGTTCATTCATATCAGAAGTGTATGGGTACAATCACTCCACATGCATGTCTGCACATACATTGTGAGAGCACTTTAATTTTGACAATATTATGGTTGTATAATGGCATACCTAATTATGACCTTAATTTGCATATCTATCTATACATTGAGTGGCCAGATTATTATGACCAGCCAGATTATTATAACCACCTCATCAGTACTTCATTGGGCCACCTTTTGCCTTCAATACTGCGGCGATTCTTCTTGGCATTGACTCCACGAGATGTTGAAAGGTGATGCGAGGAATCTGACACCATGCCTGATGAATAGCACTGTCCAGTTCTGTGAAATTTGATGGTTGTGGAACCAGCTGCCTGATGGCTCTTTTAACTTCGTCCCACAAATGCTCAATTGGATTGAGATCTGGTGATGGTGGGGGCCACCTAAGCAAGGTAAAGTCTCCCTCATGTTCTTGAAAGCACTCCTGCACAATACGAGCACCGTGGCATGGCGCATTATCTTGTTGGAAGAAGCCATCTCCATTGGGATACGCCATCTACATGATAGGATGAACTTGATCAGCAACGATACTTAGGTATGTTGTGCTATTCAGACGTTTATAATGATCTGGCCCTCTAGCAACTTCAGCGCGAAATTATAGCTAATTTGCCTACAAATGCCAGGTGGTCATAATAATCTGGCCACTCAGTGTATGTGTAGATAGGCAGATAGATAGATAGATAGATAGATAGATAGATAGATAGGGTAGTTATTCTTTGTTTTCTTGGAGAGGTGAGTTTCAGTGCTTTCTGTTTGCCATTTTTACAACTAGCACCACTTTCACTGCCTTTATTAAAATTTGGCTAAGAACTTTGGCATGCCCTTTTAGAAAATCTAGTGCTAATGGCAACGTTTTTCATCTTCCTCTTTTTCCAAGCATGTCCGGAGGGTTATATTAATGTAAATAAAGGGGAAGGGGATCCGAGTGTCTCCCCCAAAGCCGCTCACTTTCTCCCACATTTAACATGTCGAATGGCCTCCTGGAGCCTGCTGGGAGGTGCACAGTGCAGGTGCCACGGGAATGGAGTGACTGCTGGAGACCATCGATCAGGTTAGGAGACGTGCACTTCCCCTGCCCACCAGCTTGAAGTATGAGAGAGTTTTTACCAGTGGCAGATGCATAAAGAGAATGACCAAGAGAAGACAGCGCCATTTTTCCTTTGGCAAATGCTATGTCTGTATTGATTTTCCACAATGAAAAGGCACAACCATAAAACAAAGGCAATGAAGAAGGACTAGAAGCAGGGATGCCAAGGCCCAGCACCACTGAACTCAGGACTGGCCACATGTGCAGTCCTCTAAGATGACATGTAGCACCGATGGGAGGGACACACTGCGCTAGGGCAGTTGGCTCACTCAGTTATGCAATAACTACTCTAGAAAGGATCCCTGGTAGCAGTTAGATACCATGATGGGTACATAGGCAGGTAGTGGAATTTTCAGAGCAATAGTTCATGGAACACAAAGTGAAGTGGAGGTTTGAAGAGGGAAAAAAAAAAAAGCTTGACAAAGGTCTTTGGAAAAGTAGCAAACCAACTGTGTCTGCTCACTGGTGCAGCCTTGTGAATATGTTTCCTTACACTTTACTTATGGCCTTTACATATTTTTTTAGTTTATTTGTGTCAAAACACCTTGGACACCCATGCTTATAGATATAAGAATGTCTTTTAGAAGATGCCTGGATTATGTATTCCATAAATTTTAAAAATAAGAATTAATGGTTATAAAGATATACTAGTAAATGAAAATGACTATTTTGACTATAAAATAAATATAAGAGCTTCCAAAACTAAATAAAAAATGGTGATTGTGTTGTGTGGAATTAAGTTTTCAGCTTCAGGCAAATGTAATGAATTTCAAAAAATGCAGATGGTGTGTGTGTGTGTGTGTGTGTGTGTGTGTGTGTGTTGTTGTTGTTGTTGTCGTCGTCATCATCTTGTTTTTTTGCTCTTTTCTCTGCTGCAATGAATCTTGCCCAAAGTCCTTAGAGCAGTGCCAGGCGTTACCATGTGGATTATAACATTTAATGATAGCACGTTGCAGTGCACATTTGGACAGCGACCAACCCTTTCTGTTGGGTAGCCTTGCTTAGTTCCATGGAAAACCTCTAGTATGAGTGGAAACTTAAATTATTCAGTTCATGGATTCTAAATAAACTGAAAAACTCCACTTCCAGTGCATGACACACTGCCTCTGTTGCCCAAAGCTCACTACATCTGTGGCACTTTAACTAATTTGTATCAAAGTGATCTGTTGTGATTCAGCAAATTTCAGACCCCAATGCCAGAAATGTGGAATCAGCTGAAGCATAGACCTCATGTCTCTCTGTCTAACAAGCTCTCCAGGCTGATTCTGATGCAGGTGTTCTCAGGGTCATGAAATTTGCCAATATCAAGCCTCCAGGAGTCTCCTACAGCTTGCTGTAAACCCAGATCCAGCACAGAAATTCATCTGTGTGTAATTTTTTGAATGTAGAGGCTATGATGGCTTTAGAAAACGGTTCATGGTCCTTTAGTGGCAGGGATCCACCTGCACCAAACTATTTAGAAGTGTGTTTATCACTCTAGGATGGCCAAAGAGCCAGACTCCAGAAAAATAGGTCAGTTGGTCCAGGAAAGAGATAATCCAATTCATCTCCTATTGGAAAGGCAAAAATACAGAAAGTTTAAGAAAAATGAACTGTTGGGTCAAAATTCTTGGACTCAAATCCAGCTTTGCTGTTTTATGAAAATCAATTTAGAAAATTCGCTCAACCTTTCCAAGGTGCTGTTGACCTACATGGAAAGAAGAATCTTCTAGAATGCTACAGAAGTTTACGATTCAGAATTTCTCAAAAGTACAGATCACCCCGGCCAGTGGGCTCAGTGGTTGAGTGTCAACCTAGGAACCAGAAAGTCATGGTTCAATTCCAGGTCAGGGCACTTGCCTGGGTTGCAGGCTCAATTCCCAATGTGGGGTGTTCAGGAGGCAGCTGATCCATTATTCTCTCTCATCATTGATGTTTCTGTCTCTCTTTCCCTCTCCCTTCCTCTCTGAAAGCAATAAAAATATATTTAAAAAATTAAATAAGTGAAAAAGTACAAATTGTTCAGAGGAGGACAGAGGAAGCGATCACTGAACATTAGCTGGTCGGATGGCACCACACACAAGTCTATTCTATGACTTGGAATAGAAATTTAGTTTTAAAATCTGTATCTCTACTATTTGAATAACTCCCTTGGCCTTCCAATGAGACAAGTGTTGATGTGACAGCTAGTGCGTAGTTGTCTCAAATAGCCCAATGGGTGCGCTTTATCTCAAAACTGAAAGCTTTCGAGGAAGCCCTGGCATAACCTTGGGAAGATCTGATCTGACTAGAGAGACATGCCCTTCAGAGAAGCTCATAAAGACGTTGAGTGTCTTCTCCACAGAGAATAGGATATGAAGGGCTGGTTTTGAGTAACATGATACACTTTTCTGAAAGCTGGTTTATAATATGACACCTGCCCCAACAGAAGATGCAACAACGTCCCTGAATTGCTATGCCTTGGTTCAGTAGGTGTTCAGTCACTGGTGTTGAATTCAAATTGAACCACCTTGTGACACAGGGTTTTTGTTTTTGTTTTTGTATAATTACCAGTATATAATAACTGCACCAGAAGTTAGAATCCATAGAGTAAAAAGTATGCTGATTGAACATATTGTATATTTTATATTGTTAAAGAATAAAACCATGTGTCCAAAACAGAGTCACTTGTGCTAAGGTGCCGAATCTAGACTTCATACCAGACCTATTGCAGTTTTAACCTTCTCCAGGAATGTAATCTTAATCATCAGTCTGGAATTTTCTGGTCACTACCAATGAGGTGACCTGTCCTGTGTGCCCTCTGTCCCCCAAAGAAGGGGAGGTAATCAGCCTGCTAAGAACCTGCCTTAGGGAAGGGAAGAGAAGGAAAGGGAAGGGGAGGGGAGGGGAGGGGAGGGGAGGGGAGGGGAGGGGAGGGGAGGGGAAAGGAAAGGAATCTTGCCTGAAATGACCCTTTCTTTCCTTTTGCTAATAACTTCTTGTTCTGCCCAGGTTTGCTTATAAAATCTCTTCGTGTTGTACAGCTTCTCCAAGTACCTCTCTACTTACTCGATGAGAGGCAGGCCAATTTAGGAATTGCTCAATAGAGACAATTAGAGCTTCAATTTACTTGACTGAATTGTTCTTTAACAACATTATAAGATAAAGGACTTTTTCTATGTACACAGTTTGACATAAATAGTTGGGGCTATTCATTCAATGTCAAGTTTTTCAAAACAATTTCTTTGGGTATTCTAATGTCTTTCGAAAAGGTGTTCTTGTGCTGTTGTTATTTGTTTTACTGATTTTTAATGTTACTGTAATGATAATAGCTTTTAATATTAATGTCATGATAATAGTTTACTGAAAGTAAGGGAATCCCAGAGACATTGTGTTAGTTACTGTATAAGAATAAAATATTGTGAAATTTCAGACCAAACAAATATGGGTCTGAATTCAGCTCTACATTGTCTATGTTGTTATAATTTTTATACTACAAAATTGGAAAAGGTAAATTACATTTAAATATATACATGTGATATATATATGATCTCACATTTTCTTTATTTATCCATTGATGAACTCAGGGTATTTCCATGACTTGCCTGTTGAGAATAGTGCTGTAATGAACAGAGAAGAGCAGATATCTCTTTGAGATATTGATTTTATTTCATTTGGATATATAACCCAAAGTGGGATTATTGGATCATGTGGCAGTTTTGTTTTTAAAATTTTTAGGAACTTCCATACTGTTTGCAATAATGGCTGTACCTGTTTGCATTCCTACCAACAATATCCAAGAGTTCCCTTCTCTTCACACCCTCCTCAACACTTTTCTCTTCCCTCTTTTATAATGGACTTTTAACAGGTGTGAATTGACATGTCACAGCATTTCAATTTGCATTTTCCTGACAATTAGTCATATTGAGTATCTTCCCATATTCCTGTTAGCCATTTGTGTCTTCTTCGGAAAAATGTCTATCCATGTCCTTTGCCTATTTTTTTAAGAGGTTGATTTGGTTTTTGTTTTGTTTTGCTTGTAATTTAGTTATGTGAGTGCGCTATATAGTTTTAATATTAGCTCCTAACAGCTATATAGTTAACAAATGTTTTATCCCATTCTGTAAGCTGCCATTTTATTTTGTTGATGGTTTACTTTGCTCTATAGAAACTTTTCTGTTTGCTGTGATCGCATTTGCTTATTTTTGCTTTTGTTGCCTGTGCTTTTGGTGTCACATCTAAACAGCTCATTGTCAAAACCGAAGCTGAGTTTTTGATAAAATCTGCTAATAAAAATATCCAGTATGTTCCAAGGATAACTATATTAATAATTTATTCAGTATGTCACAATTTTTCCTGGAGGCAAGGCCTCCTTTAAAGGTATCATGGGACTTCAAGAACCGATGTTAATTCAAAAGGAGACAGTAATTGGTTTGGTGTTTTAAAAACTTTAAACATGAATTTTTAAATTTTTACCCTAACTAACTTGACATTATGGGCTCACTATCTTACTGTTATTATAACAACAAAACCTATCAGAGTAGAAGACTTTACCTAAAGGCTTCTCATCTGGTGAGGCAGATATAAAAGAACATTTCCTCAGAAATGAAGCTATTAACATAGCTGCAAGGTGTATTGAGGGAAACAAAATAATCAGCTTGAGTTCTTGCTCTTGACAAAGAGCTCACTAAAACGTGCACAGAGGAAGTTTGAAGTAATTAACCAGAAGAAGACAACCAAAGGTATTTAAAATGCTGATAAGATTTTAATTTGCTCCAAGTTGAAAATAACTATGTTGCTGATAGTCCAAAGCACATAATAAGCAGTATATCAAACATGATAGGTTTAGCAATGAAATATTATCAGTTAACAGCTGGAACTCATAAAAGCACAGCACAGTGTGAATGTAAAACTTGCTAGAATAAACCATCTGCTGAAAATACTATTCTGTAAAATTTAAAATAAAGTTGAAACATTATTTGCCTTATTTAATAGATTAGTGAAAAAGTAATGAGATATTGAAAAAGTAGGTGCTACCTTAATTAATTCTCAGTATTAGACAACTGGTTACAGTAATGCACAGAAAGGTGGTATCTATCTGTCATCTATCGATAAATTACCCATAAATAACATATATGTTGCTAAATTATCCATAAATACCTATTGTGTATTTAGTATAAATTATTTGAAGATAAATTTTGTAAAATACTAAAACATAATTAAAAGTTGTGGCCCAGCTAGTGTAGTTCAGTGGTTGAACACTGACCTATGAACCAGGATGTCACAGTTTGATTCCCAGTCAGGGCATATGCCCGGGTTGCAGGCTTGATCCCTAGTGTGGGCCGTGCAGGAGGCAGCTGATCAATGATTCTCTCTCATCATTGATGTTTCTCTCTCCTTCTTCCTTCCTCTCTGAAACCAATATATATATTTAAAAAGTTGTGAACACAAGTTGCAAATATAGATTTATAAAGTTTTCAACAATGCAATGGTATTAATGACACATATCTCCATCTGCAATACCTGCATCCAATTCTTGCTATATTGACCTTTAATCTTTAATCTTTTATAGGAGAAAATACATGGGTTTAATTTTTATTTGCATGATTTCTAGTGTAGTTGAACATCCTCATATGAGTATTTGACCATGTTGCTGTGTGCATGTGTGTATGTGTGTGTGTGTGTTTGTGTGTGTGTGTGCAAACTTGCTGTGGTGTTTCTCTTAAGACCAGATATTCATTTGATGTTTCCTAAAATAAGAATATTAACTACTGATATTGCAGAATGTACCTTTGAAATATATTTATCTACATTATTATTTGTTTTTTATTTACTTTAATTACTGTAATGCATATATTTTAAAATCAGTCATGTTTTTTAATGTCTTTATTTTGGTGTCTGTTTTTGAACCTATGCTAATAAAGTCTTATAATTGCAAAGGATTATATACACTGTTATCTACATTTTAAGTAGTTTTCTAATTTTACTTTTAATTACGTTTTAAATTCAGTTTTAATTTGGATTTATGTTATCTATTTTAAGAACCTATTTTTATTTTCTTATAAGTTATCACATTTTTTTCAATACCACATATTGCTTTTTATATAATAAGCATTATAAGAAATTAGGATTGATTAACCTACAAAGATGAAAATATGAGAAGTGAATACTTAATGACAACACTTAATAACCAATTTCATAAGCTATAATTAAAATAAAGTTTGTGAGTTAGAAAATCACTATAGTAAGAAAAAGAAAATATTAAATATACAGTGATAATATGAGTATCAGAATACTTGTAAGTAAAATAAAAATATTATAAGTGACATAGGCAAGATCACTGTATCAGATAAATTAGTTTAATTCCTAATAAAGACCTGGAAATAACTGAAAGATAAATATAAATAATACATAGTGGATGTAGGTCAAGAATACTTTTCAAGAAATGCAGGAGAAAAATCAGAGGCAATTTGGAAAGTTAGATTTAAAAGTATCTGAATAATGTAGTGATCATATCGTCTAAATAGATAAATAGATATTTAAGTCCCCTGATATTTGAAAATACACAGTTACAAGCACATGTAAAATCTATAAAATTATCCATGCATTAGGTCATAAGGAAATATTAATCAGTTCTTGAAGAATATTAATCAGATCTTCTCACTGGTTACATAAACTCCAGATCTCTTATGTTTGATCCCATAGTAATATTTTATTTCTCTACACTATGCATTTTCTCTGGTTTTTTATATGACTTAGATAGAACTCCAGGTCTGGTTTCCTCCATGGTCTAGTGAAGTCTCTACATGAAAGACACAGTTTGGCTTCCCCCGGTTCTGCTCTGGTCCTACTGCCTGGCAGTCCGTGGTCAAGCCCGGAGCCACCTTCGGAAAAGCCCACGGGTGGGAGGCTCTGTCTGTGATGGGCAGAGAGAAGCTGCCAAGTCTTGAATTCCCAAGACAGCCTCACTGTAGAACGGTTTTTCCTAATTTTGAAATGTGCGCCACCTTCTACAGTGCATTTTATGGTCATCAGAGTAAGAGCCGTGGTCTGAAGGAAGCATGACCTCACACGGATATTCTGGTTGGTGATTCTGGTGTGTTCTCCTCACCTACCACCTCAAATCCTTCCGTTCCAGGACAGCAAGCAGCACTGAGCGTGTTGATTTCACTACTGGATCTGTCTTTGTGCCAACAAGCTTAATGCTTAGTGGTGCTCCTGTTAGCATCTTCTCTATTTAATTTCCCATAAAATTTCAGTTTTTCTTAGGATGGAATCATGGGTGCTATTTATCCATCTGGTTCAATTTACATCATACCATTTTGAAATTGCATGTGGAATGTGAAATGTAACTTTCCAATCTTAGTAATGCCGCTCCTCCCCTTTTTAGCACATGTACTTGTGAGATTCACCTTTATATTTAATCGATAGGAGGAAGAGATAATGCAATCTACTCTCGCACTTTGATCTTTCCAAAAGTGAAAAAAATAAAGTTTTAGTTAAAATAGTTGAGCTTTACAAACCTTTGAGATATTATGTGATAGAGTATTATTATACCATGTTTTTTACTTCACATCTAGTTTTGCACATAATTCTGTCATTGTTCCATCCTTACTCTTATCCGAGTAATTTTTCCAAAATGTATATGTCATCATTCTTCCTGTTGTTTTAAGTAAAGGCGTAAGCAAACTGAAAAACTATCTTCAGTTAGAATAAGAAAATAGAACTGAGTCCTTATTTACTAGTAAAACCAACCAGTCAATTTCACAGGTAATTTTTGTGAATTTTGAAGACAACATGAGTCAAAAATTATCCTTTCTATCTATATGGATAGCACCTATGCATTTCTAGGCAGAAATCAAAGGGAATTGATTTTTCCAATACTGTAGAGATCACAGTACAGAAAAATTAGAAGGCACCAAACTTCAGGTTAAAGGACACAGGGAAAATTAATCATTTAGGTGCATGAGGACATAAAATTGGAAAGGAGAAAGTTAGCAAAACCAATCGATGAGTTGAAGCTGTTGATTGAAACTCGAGTGTCTAATGCAGATTGCATTTAATCAAAGTTTTCTGAGGTGACAGTATATGCTTACTCACTGATATACTAGAGCAGCGTTTCTCAACCTGTGGGTCGCGACCCCTTTGGCGGTCAAAGGACCCTTTCACAGGGGTCACCTAAGACCATCCTGCATATCAGATATTTACATTATGATTCATAACAGTAGCAACATTACAGTTATGAAGTAGCAATGAAAATAATTTTATGGTTGGGTCACAACATGAGGAACTGTATTTAAAGGGCCAGAAGGTTGAGAACCACTGTACTAGAGGGAAAAAATTCTCAGAAGAAACTACTGTAGTCTGAGGTCGGAATTCAACCCTACTGGCTTAGAAAAGAGAGAGCCCAGGAGGGACTTAATATTTTTGGATGTCAGATAAGAGAATTCCAGGTATACTGTGATGGTCAGAAATGGTTGTTAACACAATATATCAGATCAGTATTTGAATTAGCGCTTGAATTACAAGGATAAATGGATCAATTCTTGGGTCTTTAATAGATTAGTCTTCTTATTATGCTGAGATGTCTTTCCTCCTGCTTTTCCACTGGGAGGTTACAAATTTGCAAACCTCAGCCGCTCTCACTCTGTGCCTTAGCTAAGACGGAGGCTTTGCAGTTCATCAATCAATGTCCCTAAGTGCTCACAAGTTATATACAGTTTGTAGCTTAAGCTGCCTTTCCAACTTCCTAAATTATCGCCTTCATTTATTCTCCTTCGTTTTCAGTATCCTGTCCATATTGACCACATAATGAAAACGTAAATTGTAAGCTTCTATGCCATTATTGCTCATTTAGTCTCATTTCTCCAAAGTTAATGATCTTTGAACTTCTTAATTTATTTCTAAAGATGAAGTTAAACCTAAGTCTAAATAAATCTGTGCCTTATATGTACATTATTTTGGTGTGAATTTGCTATACTTACCCATACACACATGAATAGAGACCTTATCCACAATCCCACATTTTCAGACATCCCACCACAAAGACAGCGGCTTGGAGTTTAGGACTAGTGAAAAATTGCAGACACATCTCTTGTTATTAGTGTATTAGCTTCCTGTTGCTTCTGTAACAAATTTCCACAAACTTGATGGCTTCCAACAAGGCAATTTCATTGTCTTCTGGTTCTGGAGGTCAGAGTCTGAAGTAGGAGCTGTGGGTCTACAATCAGGCTTAGCATCAGGGCTCCATTCCCTCTGGAGGGTTTATGGGAGAATCTGTTTCCTTAAAATTCCCAGCATGTCAAGGTTGCCCCATCTCTTGGCCTGATTCTTCCATCTAAGAGTCAGTTATTACAAAAACCCCAGTTATTACACCAGTTATTTTTGATCATTAACATATTTTCTTTAAACATTTCTAGTAATCACCTTTTTTTTTCATTCTTCCCAAATCTTGCTCCTCTTCTTAACCCCTCACCTCTGAATCCAGATATATATCTTTTTCCTTACAAATTTTTTTTTGCAAGAGAATTGCAAAAGATTTGACACTTGGCATGTGGTGATTCAGAAAATACACTGTCCCTTCTCAGCACCCCTGATGTCTTTATCTAACAAAATCCATATGCAGTGTGATCACTATGGCAACTAAGTAGGCTTGTAATTGCAACCCTGGAAAGCTATTTTTTTTTTCACTCAAATTGTGGCATAAGTTTCACCTGTCTGAAGTTTCAACAAACCACTTTTTAATGACCAGTATTTTGAAAGGTTTTATTTAGTCTGTTTGAATGTACATTCTTCCTTTTTTTAACTTAATAAACTCTCTCTAAGCAGGCAGCGGGAGAGGGGCTCCTTACCTTACAAATTTATACCTGATTACTTTACAGCAATACAATCGAAATGTGTGACAATAAAATGTTCTGACCTTACCTTTTTTTTTAAAAAAAAAAGTCATCATCATTTCATCATTGCACCAAGTGTCTCTCATGTTATGATCTCGAGTTCTCCTCTTCTGTCAACTTCGTCCCTTTATGGGGAACCTGGGGATTATCTAGGGCCCACCCCCACTCCCTCAGAAGAACCTCTCCATCTCAGAGTCAATTATTTAGCAGCTTTAACTCCACATGCAATCATTTTGGAGTGCCATTATTTTATCTACTACTACAGGCCTGGTGCACGAAATTCATGCACAAGGGGGCGAGGTCCCTCAACCCGGCCTGCACCCTCTCACAATCCGGGACCCCTCGAGGGATATCCAACTGCCAGATCAGGCCTAAACAGGCAGTCAGACATCCCTCTCACAATCCGGGACAGCTGGCTCCTAACCACTTGCCTGCCTGCCTGCCTGCCTGATCACCTCTAACCACTCTGCCTGCCTGCTTGATTGGCTCTAACCACTCTGCTGCCTGCCTGATCACCCCTAACTACTCACCTGCCTGTCTGAACACCCCTAACTGCTCCCCTGCCTGCCTGATTGCTCCTAACCGCCTCTGCCTCAGCCCCCGCCACCACAGCTTCATCCAGAAACTACATCCAGACTGATGTCTGGAAGGTCCAGAATGATTTCTGGAAGGTCGTTCAGCTGTCTGGTCTAATTAGCATATTATGCTTTTATTATTATAGATGGTGAGACATAGGTCTGTTTGTCTATAGATTAAAATGGTCTTTATTCTTCTGTCTCCCATCTTCAAAAATAACATTAATTGTGGCTAAAAAATAAAAATAAAAAAAATAGATAAAGTTAAGAGTGAGGAAGACAATAGAAGTCCCATAATTAGTTATTAGAGAATATGTTCTGTTGTTTGTTGATTTCTTGCTTCTAATATAAAAGGAACAAAATGTGCTGAGAACATTTATCTTTCTCCACACAGAGAAACACACAGGCACACATGTGACTACAAGGGTAAAAGAGAGTATTAGGCCTAACGTTTTTCTCCAATCTTCTCTATATGGCTTCTCATGTCTTCAGAAGATATTATTCACTATTTATAATGGCATGCATACAACATTCTAGGAGGGTTTTTTGTTTGTTTTTTTCTATTTTAAAAAAAGAGTTTTTTCATGAGATAATTATGTAGCCAGTCAGGTTTGTATGTGAACAGTGTTTATTACTCCTTTTCCATCTGTAAGATTTTTTAAAAATTTACTTCCCGATGCTTATTTGAATTTAGTTTGTCCTTATTTTTCTAGTTTCTTAAGGAGGATATTTGAGTTATTAACTGTTGATTCCACATTAGGAGAGGCAAGCAGAGAGGACCTTTTGATTTGAAGTTCTCTTTTTCAAAAGCAAAATCTATTCTTTTGGGAGGAGATTGGAAGCTATCTTTTTTAAAGTCTGTTTTTCATCCAGATAAAACCTTTGAGCCAGGGCTCTGGAATGGAGGTGGGGACAAAGGCAAGTTTTTTCTCTGAGTGACACCCCATCTTAGGAGTTGAGTGCCCTGTGGGTTGGGGCGGCCCAGGGAGATGAGGGTTCTTACAGAAGAGACACCAGCGAGCTCCTTGTCCTTTCTGCCATGTGAGGACACAGGTATCGGCCACCTGACATGCAGCAAAGGCCCTGCCCAGAACTTGTCCGTGCTGGTCCTGTGATCTTGATCAGACCTCCAGCTCCCAGAACTGTGAGGAATGCGTTTCTGTTGTTTGTAAGCTGCCCGGTCTGTGGTGCTTTTCTTCTTAGCAGCCTGAGCTGACTGAGACACCATGCTTACACGCAAGGCACTCTATGACCTGAACCTTTGTCCTGTAACTCTTCAGGGCTTCAGTAACTTGTGATGCTTTCAAGAATATTTTACACAAAAATAAATGTTCAGTTTTATTTATTCTCAATTATCTGGTCCACATTCCAAGTATGGGAAATTTTTATGTAAAACTTATTAAACTAATACAGTGACATGATGAATTCATTCATTTATCAACTATATAGATTCTAAAGCTATGATTTGGGACCTGAACATACAGCAATGAAAATGACCAACCAAATTCTTATACTTATACCCTTTATATAATAAAATACATAAACAGACCAACAAAATAAGACCCAAAACATGGACACAAGGAACAGATTGACATACCTCGATGTGGGTTTGGGAGACAAGAAGAGATAAACCATAGGGTAGTGAAAGACTTGGGGCTGGGAGGAAGGGGGAGGCGGGCGGGAAGGTGTGAAAATGAGGGATATTTGTAATACTATCAATAAACATATATTTAAAATAAAAAAACCAAACAGATAAGTGAATAATCAACCAATTAATTAACAAATAATTAAATTACAAAGAACAGGCATGGAATGCACCATAGAGCATAGTAAGGGAATAATGAATCATTCAATATATCATCCTCACATGGAAAACAAAGACAGTCTTTGAACAGTAGACTTGAAAGAAGTGAGGAATAGCCCGTATGAAAAGAGAGAGCTATCTTTGGATAAAGCGAAAATTTTTAAAATTTATGAGTTGAGAGTTTTTGAGCAAAAGCAAAAATGTGTGTGTGCCTCGAGGATGTGGCCCAATAAAAGACAAGCCTGAGAAATACCCGGAACCAGGCTGTGCGGGAAAGAGCATGTGGAGCCATCAGCAATGGCACAATTTTGAATGAATTTTAATGCGATGGGAACATATTAGGTAATTTCTAGCAGATGTTAGATAAGTTCACGGGGGATAACATGACCTCGTCTGTTTCAAAGGGGTCTATCTGGCGCACTGGGGAGATTAAAGTGAATGAACATAAAAGGTTCGAGTAACCCAGAGGAAAAGGCTGGTGACTTAGATTAGAATGGTGGGCGTGTGGGTGGAGAGAAGGAACATGGGTGCCTTTCGAAGGAAGTGCCAAGAGGAGCTGCAGATACACTGCGTGTGGGGAGTGAGAGAGAGGAAGGATCCACAGTTACTCCAAGATTGGAAGACGAGCCGGTCACTGGGAGGCTGATGGTGCTTTGTACCCCGAGGAGGCCCTTGGGGAGTGGCAGGTTCAGAAGGACAAGAGCTCTCATTTGGAAATCGATGGCAAATGTTACCTCCAGAACCAATGATTTGGGGATCAGGAAGCTCACATCCGGTGGTAGCCCATGCCAACCAGGCTCAGATGTAAGCTTAAACTAATGAAAACAGCTTTTCTGTCTTCACCGAGTCTTTTTGTTGCAATAGTTTCAGTTGTACTAACGGTTCCCAAAGTGCCAGCAGCTCGCACACCCTGCAGAATGGAAACATGGTGGCCTTTGTCTGACCTCGCTGGTTTGAAGACAGGGCGTCTGGGTGTGGGTTAAGGAATAGTCCCCTGGAATGAAGGGCGTACTGAAAGCACAGCTTTGACTGCCCCGTTTCTTTTACCATGAAACTGTGTGTGTGGCTTGAATGCAAGAGCTGTGGGAATATTGGCTACGTCTAATGCAGCGAAGATGATACAGACAAGAACGGGAAAGAATACATGACCATCGCAGGCCCTTAGCGGCTCTGCTCCAGCTACGGTCAGAAACCTGAGCTTTCTCTTTCACTGGGAAAGGCATGCCTACCATGTTGGTTACGGGGCACTTTTAACTGAACAGAGAGGCTCTGGTCCTGAAGGCTAAATCACAGCAGTGACTACTGATCCCAACTGTGCCCTGGTCCGAAGTCAGTTAGGCCCTTGTTAGGAAGGAAGGATGCTCTGAACTGTTGAGATAAAATATTAGAGAGGACTTAGCTCCAAATAACGTAGTTCCTAAACTCCACCGAGTTCCTGGTGTGCAAAAGCGGAGTTTAGATAAAGCTCCTCATTCCTGGTTGGAGACCAAATGCTTGCCTCGAGAAGGTACATATGCCACCCTCATGCGCCAATCTCTCCTCACCCCGAGGACTCCCACCTCTGATAAGGCCAGACACGGATCACGCATATATCATATTGAAAAGAGCCCATGACGGAGTCGGCCTGGAATAAGAAATCTTGCCAAGATGAGTACAGATGTGTTTGGGTTTTTTTTCAGTTTCTTTCAACAAACACCTGTGGATGTTCCAGGGAATGGATTCCTGTGGTGCTCAACTGGCAGGGAGAAATTATTTTAAATCAAGGACAGGGGCACCCTCTTCCTAACAAAATAGGAAATAAAAGGAAGTGTTGCAGCACAGGAGGGACTTCAGAAATTAATGTCAGTGTCAAATCCTTAAACAATGAAGGATGATGCTCTTCATAGTAGATCCACCATGAACTCGTCTACTTATGTGGTCCAGAGACAAGATGGTTCTGGGAGAACACAGTGAATTAACACATGTTGTTTCGTTGGTGCCTTCGATTGCTCCTCCTGCTATGTTCCTTCTGCTGAACAAATTAACCCAGGTTGTGGCATGTGGTATACAGTACTGATAAGCTTATTGATTTTTTTCTGTAAACTCACATTGTTCAAGATGGTAGATGCTAGTCAGATATGGCTACTTAAATGTAAATTAATTACAATGAAGTAAAGTGAAATGTTTATTTTTTTTACAAGCACTGATTGGCTCATTAAAAATACAGCTTCAGCCACAGCCTGCATAACCAGAGCTTCATCATCTAACATCCACCAGAGGTGCTTACTTCCCATGTTCACTCACCAATATTGAAGCGATTAATCCTGACATATTGTCTGCTAAGTGAATACTTAGGAGCCGCTTCTTAAGATTAACACCCAAGGGGTCATTTTATTACTTGGTTCATGTTGAAAATCTTTGCTCTTTAACTTTTTGAAATATTAGCTTCCCAGGAGTGAAATCAAATTCACCAAATGTCATAGGACAAATGCAACTCACAGTGTTCAAAATGAAATGGTACAGGGCACTTTCTCCATGTGGCAAAACTCTCTTATCACCCACGTAAAACAAACAACAACAGGGCTTGATCTTAAAGGCTTGCCTTACCCTTTTCACCTAAACTAATCCATTTTCAAATTTTCAAGTTCATGTTATCTCCAAATGCTTGTGGACCCTGAAAAGTCATCTAACGTGAACCAGGAGAAGGACGCCATCTATCGAGATGGATTCCCTTTCTAATCACTATGTATTGTGCCAGTGGGTACTTATAATGTGAAGAGATCATGTTGTAAATTATGATTGTCTAATCACCATGCTGATACCTTAAGCTAATCTAAAATAATATTGAATGTCAACTGTAATTGAAAAGAAAGCTTATTTTTAAAGCTTTATGAGATTTTTTAAGAAGATGGACTCCCAATGGTTAACTGGGCCTAAATTTAAAATTAGTCCAGTGGCCATTTGCTGACAGAGGCCTCTCACATACTCTGCATTTTAGGGACTCAATGCATCTAGACCAACCACTGCAGGGAAGTTCCTCCTCCTGTGGACACCAGGTACCACTGGACCAATAATAGACTGTGACCTGCCCTTACAAATCAGAATTGTCCAAATTGTGGCCTCATTTGCATCTGCATCAACCAATCTGAACTGATCAGACTTGAAGTCCTCATTTGCATGAAGGGACCTGAATGGGAGCCTGAGTGGGCACTTTCTCTCTAAAGGGCACCCCCGCCTTTGTCTGGGGGAACAACCTGTGATTTCCACCAGAAGACTTTCACTGGAATGAAGTTGTTTCTTCTTCTTCTTCTTCTTCTTCTTCTTCTTCTTCTTCTTCTTCTTCTCCTTCTTCTTCTTCTTCTTCTTCTTCTTCTTCTTCTTCTTCTTCTTCTTCTTCTTCTTCTTCTTTTCTGTTTTTAATACTTTTTTGTGAAATTTCTATTGACATACATTTTTCCACTCAACCTGGTCTCTAGACTGTCCACATATCCATGTAATTTGCCTCTGTCTTTGGTTTTCCCTTTTTAGAAGTATTATCCACACAACCACCAGTGTAAGTATAGGGAAAAAAAATAATATATTATTCCTTTGATTTAAACTGTTTATTAGTCAATATCTAATCATGTAATCTGTGTTCTATTGAAACTAATGGTCAAAGTTATTAAAAATACATTTATATCCAAAATGTACAGAATTTCTATATATCATAAAAATACTGCTTTTGAAGCTTAAAACATTTTATATGGGTTTTCAAAGTTATTTTTCTTGTAATATTTAAAATTGCTTATTAGACCAGAAAGGCAAATATATATTATAACTCATAAATATTTAAATTTTGAATCAAATGTAACTAGAGCTAATATTTTGTTTTTTAAATTTAATTAGATTTTATTAAATGTTTTATAAAAATTATTCACATTCAATACTCATGTGAAGACTCATGTAAATAATCGATATGACACTTTAGGCATTTTTCTTATAGAACCACATTATGCAAATTTAATAGCATATAAATTGTTTAATATTCTAAAATATCCCTCCAGAGTATGTTCATAAGTAGCATAAATGTAATAGATTCTTACATAATTCATTATCATTTCTGAGTAATGTACAGCATTTTCATGCTTTCCTACATTTCCCAATTTCTGTGTTTCATGGTTCCCAGGAACTAGTGTGGTCATCACACCTGTTGTGATTTCTGAAAAAGGATTTAACAATTTGGATAATATATCTATCCTATTAGCTAAACACATCTGCCAATCAAACCCTTCCAAGCTTCTCACACTGTCCAGTCTATAAGATGGACACATTTAGGATTTATTTAAGTTAATCTTAGTCGAGTAGGAGTTCTTGTCGTCATCTACCTCTGTTGGTGCAGGCATAATGCACAAGCTTTGGCAGCATTGTTTTTTTTTTTTTTTTTTTAATATATTTTATTGATTTTTTACAGAGAGGAAGGGAGAGAGATAGAGAGTTAGAAACATCGATGAGAGAGAAACATCGATCAGCTGCCTCTTGCACATCTCCTACTGGGGATGTGCTCGCAACCCAGGTACATGCCCTTGACCGGAATCGAACCTGGGACCTTTCAGTCCGCAGGCCGATGCTCTATCCACTGAGCCAAACCGGTTTCGGCAGCATTGTTTTTTTGGGGAGAAAGACATAGAGCGAGATACATGAAGAAGCTGGTGCCTGGGAATTGAGTGGTGTTATTCATAAGTGTGAATGTCTATTGCATGGATCACGCTGAGTAAGCAGTTAGCCTGAGATCCTGAGTAATGGCGCTGCCTGTGAATCTGTGTTCTATCTATCTATCAACTATTTATCTATCAGCTATCTATCAACTATCTATCTATCAATCATCTATGTAGCTATCTAGCTATCTGCCTATTGTGTTGTTTTATTATATTGATCTAGTGCTAAGTTGGAGAAAACACTTTTTAAAACTTACCTGGACAATCAAGAATAATAATTTAATTAAGCAAGTACATATTTTGTTTTAAAAATTCTATAATTCTATTTTAAAAACTAATATATTGATATAAGACATAAAATACAAAAACGAGAAAAAAAACAATTTGTATATATGTAAGATTATCTAGTTACTTCTTTACCAATTCTATATGAATTTTTATTAAAACTATTTAAATATATTTAGCATACTTAGCAAGAATTTATACATTTGTGTCCTCATTAATTACTGTACATTCCAACATCAATTTTAGTGAATAAACTATATTTTATCTAATTGCATAATAAAAGTGTATCTCTAATATTTTACCACTGCCTATCTTGTATCTGAAGTTTTTGCAAGTGTTCTTCAGATAAAATATTGGAAGTGAGACTGCTAAGTCAAGAGCATGCATATCCTTTAAATGTTTTTGTTACTTGTTCCCAGATCGTGATTCCAAAACCTGACACTAATGTTTAATCCCATCCTCAGTGTCTGATAGGATCCCGGGCTCTCACTCTTGATGCGTCCATCTTCACAGTGAGCCTTCGTGCCTTTTTGGCACAGCCTGGAGCCGCAGAGGACATGCAGGGAAGAAAAAGTACATAGAGGACTTTGATCGCCGGGGGAATTGTAGTTCTAAGCCCTGTTGTGGACCACATGCATAGAAATGAACCTCTCTGACACCCTAAAAGGGCCCGCCGACCTTGTTCTGTTCCTTCAGCTGGGGTCATGACTGCAGTCTTCAGAGAGCACACAGGTAGCACAGTTATATATGGACAGTGCTTCTTGGGGATAAACAAAAAGGAATTGTGAGAAGGTGATCACCATTTTTATTTTTTAAAAGAGGTTTTTATTGATTTTTAGAGAGGGAGAGGAAGGAAGAGAGGTAGAGAGATAGAAAAATCGATGAGAGAGGAACATCATGGATTGGCTGTCTCATGCATGCCTCCTACTGGGGATTGAGCTTGCAAACCCAGCATATGCCCTGACCGGGAATCAAACCAATGACCTCTTGGTTCCTAGGTCGACACTCAGCCACTGGGCCACACCAGCCGGGTAGAAGGGGACCATCATTTTAGACTAGTATTATAGTCTACAGCCAATGGACCTAGGCTAAGCACCTCCCCATGCACACCTAGCGATAGCGAACTGCTCCTTGTGCTGGAGCATGACAAGCAGTCCTGCCCCTGGGCCTTTGCATCTGTGCTCCCCTCTGTCTCAGATGCTCTACCCCATGTGTCAGCCTGACTTACTTCATCATTTCAGTCTATTCTCATTGGTCCAGATGAAGAGCCTCTCCTTACCTCCTGATTTAGAGGGATGAAGATGGAGTAGTAAATTCAATCCTTCTTCACATAGAAATAATTGAAACCTACAGTCAAGACATTTGACTGTGACTTCCAATGATCTTTTAGATTCTGGCAAAACTTCTTATTTTCCCACATTCTCTTAGTCTATTATTATTATTTTTACTCTCAGGAGCATATATGTGATTACATTTTTATTAAAATATAATCAACTCCCCTCCTTTGCTTAATACATTGAGTTGTTCCTTTACTCATTTAAGCTTATGTTTCTACACTTACCTAGTAAATGACTATTTAATTGGTAAACTGAATTATTGAGAGATGGACACCTACAGTGATCCCTACCTCACTGTAATGTCCTTTAGCCAAATGATCATTTTGTTTTCACAACAATTCTTCCAGGTAGGTTCCACTTTTAGTTAAACTGAAACCCTTATACCTCGATTAACTAGGATGACGTCATAGAAGTTAAGTGTGATTAAATTGTGACTACAATCATTCTTTTAAAATTATTAATCCCCGCCTTTTGTTATACTGCACGTTTTATAAGAATACAATGTCCTCCTACTTGTCCACCCTTCTGACCCTTTTGCCTCCTCTTAACCCTGCCGCTCACAGCCACTAATGTTTGAGCTGCTGGTATGTTCCGAATGTTATGACAATACATAAAAAATGTGCCTTGCTGTTGTTATAGAAACACTGAAGCATAGCACAGCCCCAGGAAAACTAATTTATACACACACAGCAGCCTGTGTTCATCTCGCTGCTTTCAAGGTGCTCTCAGGCTTTCAAAGAGCACATGCATTTTAGGTTTTTGTTTATTGGCTTCAGAAATGCCATCAACCGTGAAATATAAATTCCAATCAGTCAACCTTCTAGGTGTTTCCTGAGTCCAATAGTGGGACTTTTTGTTTCTTTGTTTATGGAGGTTTTTGTCTCCAATACTCTCTTACCCTTTCTCTCTTTTTTTAAAAAAATTTATCTTTATTATGGAAAGTATTACAGATGTCCCCTCTGTCATACACATCCTTGTGAATGTTACTGATTTTTAGGAATTATTTCAATAAATTTCTTCACAAAATCACACATTTCAAGCCTACGTTGAGCTTTCTAATCTCAGAAAGTAAATATATAATTTTCTTTAATTTGAAAATATTATGTGTGCATATATGCATATATAGGCTAATAATCATGAAATATCTAAACATATACAATGGTATTTGCCGGGAGCCGGTCCATCCTTGCTGCTTGACACAGTCGCTGCAGGAAAGAAACATCTGCACAGCATATGTTTCAAGGGACCTGGCATATATAGCATATTGTTCTTAATATGTTTGCTCTCCTTAGCGCCATGTGTTTTAACCAAGGTCACCTCTCCGAGAAAGGTTGTTTCCCCAGGTGGGGATCTTTCCCTGAGGTTAGGGAGGGGATACAACCCCTTAATTAAGTGCCAGGCGGGTAGTTAAGCTACATAATCTTTACTCCCTGGAATGGAGATAAGAAACGCCCTAACCTTTGTAATAGAAATTGACAGGATTAAAATCGGCTGGTATAAATATGGATGTAACAAGACAATAAACATCAGATCCTGATCAGTTCCTAACCAGAACTCCGACCAGAACTTTGGCTGGAGATCCTGGCTAGAGGTCCTGACTAGGCTGCTGATCAACTGAAGGCTGTCTTCGTGTCATTCCTTCTTCGTTTGTTCTATTACACTATTCTATGGTAATAAGATATTTTCACATGAACATTGAGAATTGGGCTAAATTTACAATTGCTAGAATTAGAAGTCTGGGGTCAGAGTTACTTTCATCTTAAATTTATTAACTGTTGCCACATGGATCCCCAAAACAGCCATAGCCCTTAAGGGTCCTCTCCACAGCGCATGTAGATTCGATATCTCAGCCTCCCCGCTTGCCCCACCCTGGCTCCCTGGCCTTGGGAACATTTATCTGGGCCTCGGGATTCTCACCTGGAAACACAGGCCAGTAGCACCTGCCACCCTAGTTTGTTGTGACAATTAAAGGTGATGGTAGAAGTGACTTGGCTTTAAAAACTGTAAATTCCTCCAACATCATGTTACTATCCTTACAGTCTCCTCCTACTTTCCTTCTTTATATGCACAGCCCTTGGGACATTGGGGCACTTCCGGTCCCCCAAAGCTTCGCAATGATCTCCCACACTCTCAGTGGGACCATGAGTCCATGAAAACCCACACACCCTTCAGGACAGCAGTTATTCCTGGGTGTTTCAAGGGCAGGAGAGTCACTGGGAATGACACCATTTGTGGGTTTAACGGTTCTTTCAGCCACCAGCTAATGGGACTCTCTAAGTATCTGTGAGAGTTTTAAGGGCCTCTTAAAAAGAGACTTTTGGCTCCTTTCACTGAGGCCTGTGTGCAGTGGGAAGAACACCACACAGGTGAGTCTCGGAACCCTGGCCCCCTGGTCCTTGGTCGTGACTCAGTTCAGACACATAAGCTGCCTGGGCTGCCTTTCGGTGGTGATGTTCTGGGGGTGGCAGCCATATTTGCATATTAAGGGCAATGACAGCTGTCCTCTCTAACTCCAGAAATCCTGTGGAAAATCTCATAAGTTGTTACATATGTAACCATGACGTCTGTTTGTAAATCTCCTTGCAGGGAATTTGTTGTTGTTTGAAATTGTTTTTTTTTAGTTGTATCAGAGGTTCCCCCAGGGCATGCGTTATGTCCCCACACCACACAGGATCTCCTAGGATGATGTACAGACCGTGGATTATGTTTTTGCAAAATCAATCAGCACAGGGCTTTTCTCCAAAGGTTCTCAAAGCCCTATCTAGGCTCGGTAGACACTGAGCCACGGCTTTTCTGGAAACAGCAATGGACTGGAAACTGCTGTCCAAAGCAATTCGACGCCAAATGGACTTCCGCTGCAATTGTAAGGCGTTACTGCAATTTTTTTGAGAGCAGAAGTTTATCTATTAAAATGTGTCTTTTATGAAAGTTCATCAGAGAAGATCATTATAGTTTCCTTAATTGAACTTTTAATTAGACCACAGAGATTATGTTAAATGTTTCCTTTGATTATGTGTTGAGTACTGTGACTTGTTGCCCTATAGAAATAGCAGAATTGACATTTGCTTCCTTATCTCCTTGAAGGCATTCAGATAAGGATAATTTCATTAGCTCCTGTCTAAATGATGTTTCACTTCTAGGCCCTAGAGCTAAGAAAATGGTTTTCAATAGTCTGCACACTTTAGTCTATTCATGTGGACAAATTAAATGAATCACAATATTTAGGAAAAGACTATAAAATCCATAATTCTGAACAACAAAAATAGCCTTAGCATTTGTTTGAAAAAGACTGTCACATTAAGAAAAAAAATTATAACTGATACTTAAAAGAAAAGTTTGAGTTCTTGTCAGTCTTTAGTGAGTTTGCCAATGGGAAATGTCAATTTCATGCTGTTTTTGCCTTTAGATATTTGCTTCGTTATCCACATAATCAATTATTTATTCTGTAGCTCAAACTAATTAGTCTTTTCATAAGAAAAGTATCTTGAAGTTGTACTACTCTTTTAATATTAATGTGATTATATCAAACAAATCAAACCTGCCTGTGATGATGAAACGGGAGGTTTTATATTCGATGACAGACAATTGAAAGTCTGAAATCCACTGACAAATTGCTGGGAAACATTGAAGCAATGAATCATCAAGAAAAAAGTAGAAAAATGGTTAAATCTCCTTTGTTGGATTTTGATTTAAGGGTGAATTGTTAAAAACAAAATCAGGAGACATTCTGGGCTTGACTTACTCAAAATCGTTGGATCAAAAATATTTGACCACAAAATCTGTATTTAAACCGTAATATCACAGAGTGTGTACACATTTACAAAATGGGTGGAATGACTCTGGGTCCTTAAAGGAAGAATATAGCGCATAAAAACTTGGCTGCTTCAGAAATCTTGGGCCCTGGCCTGGTGCTGCAGTCGGTTGAAGTGTCTTGCCCTACCGAAAGGTTGCCCGTTTGATTCCTCATCATGGCCCACACCTAGGTGGCAGGTTCAGTCCCCAGTTGGGGCACTTACGGGAGGCAGCCAATCAATGATTCTCTCTCACATCGATGTTTCTCTTTCTCTCCCTTCCTCTTTCTCTAAAATCAATTTAAAAAATATATCTATATCCTTGGGTGAGGATTTAGAAAAGAAAGAAATCTTGGATGTATATGAAATGATGAAACTTAAAACTTATATAAAAGGAAGATCATGATTATATAATCTTAGAATAATCTGTTCTATTTTTTATTTACTATAAAATGTAATAGAAATGAAACCATCAGATAGTCACCCAATCTTGTACATGTTCCCTGGCGAAAGCACACCTATAAATACCCTTCCTCCTAGTCTCCAGAAGTTACCCTAGGAAGCCTGTTTGCCTGACTCCCGTTTTCATGTCTGGTAGGGACACAGTCGGCATTGAGCCTCATGGACCATCGCTGTGTGCTTGTCTGCGTAGATACGCATGTTTTCTCTTTAGGAGCCTTAGCCTGTAGGGCAGGGGTTTGTGTGTCATGAGGAAGCATGTTGGGACAACCTGGAGGAATGTTATGGCCCCTGTAGGAAGCCTCCTCCTGCGATGATATTTAGGATATTTTTTGGCTCTTCTGTGCCCTGTCGTTACTGACATCAAAGCAGTTGTGGCGGCTACACCCTCTTGGTCACCACAACATCATATAACTTACAAATATAATTTGTTTGGATTTCCACACCACGGTGATTTATCTGTGAGGCAGGGAGAGTCTGAGGGAGGCGAACAGGCAGAGCCAAGACCCTATAGCTGCCCAAACCCAAATTCTGAGAGCTGCTCAAATAACTCTTCAGAAACGTCAATAGGACTGGATCCTTGAAATCGGTCATTCTTTCTCCTGCCGCAGACTGGGCACCAGAAGGTCATCGTTAAGTTAGTATTGTTAAGGCTTCTATTTCCTATGTCATGTAGGCAATATGCTTAGCATAAAGCTAAATTGCACACATGCCCTCTTCTCCCTGTATGTCAGGGAGATACTGGAAATATGACACAGTACTCCAGGGTGGGGGCTGGCCCTCCTGGGTGGCGTGGCATTAACCTCTCAGTCTTCAACATGCTTTGGAGGAGAAAATATCTGTGTTATATTTATGTTGTCTATTCTCTAGCTCTACACCAGCTCTACATGTTTCTAAACCAGGTGTGTAATGCTTTCTTTTAATTTAAAGAGTTGAGAAGGAAGGAATGAAATTGAAAGGAACGAAAGAAGGAAGGAAGAGAGGGAGGAAGGAAGAGAGGAAGGGAGGGAAATGGAGGAAAAGTGAGGAAAGAGAGACAGACAGATAGACAGGCAGAAAGATAGACATACAGAGAGACAGACAGACAGACAGAAAGATAGACATACAGAGAGACAGAGAGACAGAGGAGAGAACTGTGTTGTTCCGGAGCTGTGAAGAGAATAGAATGCATTAGTATTTCTTACTGCAGCCAAGACTGCCAGCTGGCCTTGGTCTCTTCAGTGATGTGATGCCAGTTATTTCAGCGACAAATAATCTCTACATCCTCCGCTCTGTCCCCAGGCTCTGTCAGTCCCGCCTTGGCAGAGTTCTTAATGCCAAAGCTGAGCCTGCGCTTAATGCGTCTCGGTAAGCTCCTTGCCCAGCACAGGCACCTGCCAAACACAAACGGGCGGATCCGTCACATGGGCGAGTTCCTGTACGGGTACCATAAACATTGATTGAGCCCTACTGTGTGCTTGTACTGCTGCATGGGCTGGGGATCCAGCAGGAGACAGAATCCCTCTTCTCACGCAGCTTGCATTCTAGTTGGTGCATATGTCTACAGAGTTTTTGCCCAAATCAGTGTGGCTTTTCGCTTTGTTTATAACGGGTAGTTCATCGATATCAAGGACTCTGACTGTATTATCAGGTTTGTTTGTTTTTTTTCTTTTGCCAGTAACTGTGCTAAACTGTTCACAGCTAATTTATTGAAAACTCAAAACTGGTATTTATTTTGCCTCCCTCGTTTTATAGACGAGGAAAGTGATGCAGACACAGGTTAAGAAGCTTCTCAGGAGTGAACAGTGACCTCCCGGAATTCATACTCCGCAGTCTGAGGCTCTGCTTCAGCATTTCTGAGGCGTACATGCCAGGTCACAGCTAAACTGGACAATTTTTTATCTTCTTTACTGGCTCTTGTTTTTTCTGTGATCACTATGTATATATCTATGTATTGCATTGTGTTCTTTCTGATACATTATCTAAAGCAAACCAATGCAGACTGAATGAGTAAAATGTGACCCCTGAGCAGAGATGGGGTTCAGAGGAAGTCTTCAGATGCATAAAACTACTGCTACTTCTGCTTGGATTGGATGGACTCTTAGTTTCTTCTTAAGTCACTAGGGGCCCACTGCACAAATTTGTGCACCTTGAAAGGAACTGTGGGCCGAGAGGCTGTGGTGGGCACAGGGCTGGGTCTCGGCCCATCCTCCGTGCCCCCGCCTGTCCCTCCCACAGCGGCCCCCAGTCCCCTCTCTGCCAGCAGCCCCACTCCCGCCCCCAATGCTGGCGTGGAGCGATTGGGGCCAGTGCCAGCAGCAGGTGCAAGCGGGGCCGGCGCTGTCAGTGGGTGTGAGAGGCGGCTGCTGCCTTGATCACCCCTTAGGAGCAGGGGGAGGTGGAGAAGCCCTCAAGGGCGATCAGGACTGGTAGCTGCCACTCACACCCCCTGAAGTGCCGAGAGATCAGACTGGCATCGGGCACCAGCAGCGGGTGCAAGCAGCGGCTCCGGCACCAGCTGCAGGTGTGAACGGGGCCAGCAGCAGCAGCAGGTGCGAGCTCTGGGCAGGACCGCAGTGCACGGGAGCAAAGACTTTTCAGTCACCACCAGAGGCTCGCCCAATGACAGCGACTGGCACCCCCCTTGGTCTGGCGCCCCCACTCACCTGCTCCACCATCCCACTGTGGGCTGACACCTGCCATGTTCCACACTCTGCCGCCTCCTGGTGGTCAGCGCATGTCATAGTGACCGGTTGTTTGGTTGTTCCACCGTTTGGTCCATTTGCATATTAGGGTTTTATATATATATAGACTAGAGGCCCAGTGCACGAAATTCGTGCACTGGGGGATGGGGTTCCCTCAGCCAAGCCTGCCCCTCAGTCCAGGAGCCCTCAGTGGATGTCCTACTGATGGCCACAGTCTGGCAGCAGAGGCTCAGTGCAGCCGTC
>NW_005871422.1:461473-568573 GCF_000147115.1 Myotis lucifugus | reverse complement strand
GCGTGACTGCTGGCTGATGTCAGCAGTCCCCCACCCAGTGCCGGGGATCTCCCGAGGGAGAGCCCCTTGGGGGCCTGGCCAGTGGTGGATAGCTGGGGTCACGCCCACCAGCCCTGGGTCAGGTTGCACAGGGGTCACCCACAGGCCCCGATGGCGGCAGCGGTGCAGGCAGAATAGGCTGTCCCATCCTGCCTGCAGTATGCAAATTAGCCGCCATCTTTGTTGGCGGTTAACCGCTATCTTGGCTGGCAGTTAATTTGCATATCGCCATGATTAGCCAATGGGAAGGGTAGCGGTCATATGCTAATTACCATGTTTCTCTTTTATTAGATAGGATAGGCCTTTGATCTTATCAGCTAGAGAGCATGGAGGAGATTTGTGTCATTCCTTGGTTTTAAATTACCGGGTTTATGAAAGTAGAGAATTTTAATTCATTCTACATAGAATTTAAAAATAAAGAAAATGCACAATATCTAAAACAGAAAGAAGCTTCATTTTAAAATCCCAATACTTAATCAAATAGTATTTTGGCTTTTGCTAGCATTTTAATATGCCCTATCTCAGTAACATAATGAAATGTCTTTGGAAAAACCCTTACCTGTGGTACACAGTCCTGCTTCAGTGTTATCTCCACATATCACATGTGCAAATTAGAACAGGTGCAAGGACTGCAGATGAGAAAACCCAACGGGCAGTGTCGGCCTCCTGCACAGTGCATGGGCTGTGCATCTGTCTTAGTCACTGATGTAAAATAAAGCTCTGAGATGTGCTCAGAAGCATAAGGGATTCTCCAACCTTAGCGTGGGGGACAGTCGACATGGGACCATGCTGAAATACTGTTTTCTGGGCTCCGCTCTGAGAGGCCAAATTAGCAATTTTAGAAGACCCTGCAATTCACAGTTGTAGCGGCATCTCCAGGTCTCCTAAATTGGGAATTCAGATTGATGTAGAGGCCTTAGCATGAGAAATTTGGGTTAAAATGGTTGCTAAGTACCTCTTTCTCAGTGGTTTCTGTTTTTGTTTGGGTACATAGTGCGAGCAAGGCATTGTGTGGGACAATACAAGAAATACAAGTGCTAATGATCTATGTGACAGTAAATTCCTCTGTGTGATTTGCAAAGTAGTGCATACTCTAAGGTCTTATAAAATCAATATCATTGAAAGTGAGAGATTGGTTACTTCCATTTGATGAGAAAGTAATGGCTCCATGGAATTGGAAACAACTTATGAGCTCTTCATTCAAGGAGGTTGGATTAATTTTTTTAAAGAGAATAAAGTAAATGAAGAAGAACGTAAGAGGCTGGGGTTTCCGGATGAGTGTGGGAATTTGAATGTGGTCTATTGTGTCCACATTCTATTTGGAGAGTGCGCTTAAGTGTGATTTTTTTGACACAAATCTGAAGAACCTTGATTGTAATATTCAAAAATATAAAATTTACTTAGAAAATGAAGAAATATCTGATATTGATAGGGGCAGAAATAGAATATTGGGGACCAGCTATAATTATAAGAAATATGAATCCTGCTCTGTTGCCCGGGATTGTGTTGTTCTGATTAAGGAGGCACATTCTAACCTGGCTGGGAGTTGCAAGCAGGACCTGGGAGCTCACCTGGAAACAGCCCATCCTCCACATGGGGAGCTGCCCATCATCATGGAAAGATTAACAACCTTGTTGCAGAAACCAGAGGTGCTAGTCCTTTGCAAACCCTCAGCCCACATTACCTGTAAACTGCCCATTTTGCATACCCATTCTTATCCCTTTTCCCTACTTCCCCATGTAATCTTTGTCCTTCTGCCCAATAATAGCAGCTGGCTGATGGGTGAGGGGAAAGGGGGGTTGAGCAGATGTTTGTGGGTGACCTGATGCTCGCCCACACTGCTGGCATTATTGGAACAAATGCTCATATTGTTACGGAATTTACCAGGTGACTGAAAAATACACAGGGAGTACTCAGAGATCCAGGATAAACCCATTTATTTTCAGATGCACCAGTACAGTGATGGGGGGGGGGGGTTTCGGGGGGGGGTCAGTTTTCCAAATCCTGAGTGAGTGAATATGGAGGAAGCTTTCCCTTTATACCCTTCGGGTTCTTTGTCTTCTATCTGTTTCCTAACTACAGGCTTTTGTGGTGGCTTCCAGGCCCCTCCTGAGTCAGTTTACTGGGGAAGTTAGATTGTGTCTAAATGCCTGTCTGGGTGGTGCCAGTGACCTCCCCTCCCGCTAAGCTGTTATAGTCTTTGTCTATGGCCCTTTGTAAATTGGGAGTAATGAGGAAAACAGGTCTTGCTAGACCAGATTGTTAAGAAAGGGGCAGTGACTTAATTATAGGCCATCAAGAATGTACATTAGGCCCTAACCAGTTTGGCTCAGTGGATAGAGCGTTGGCCTGCGGACTGAAGGGTCCCAGGTTCGATTCCGGTCAAGGGCATGTACCTTGGTTGCGGGCACATACCCAGAAGGGAGTGTGCAGGAGGCAGCTGATCAGTGCCCCCCCCCAAATGTCTTATATTCCCCAACAATATAATGGTATGATTCAACCCCGTCGCTGCTAAATTGGCTCAAGTAGTGACAAGCAGCCCAGACCCACTGAATGTCAGGTTACAATATTTCTTAGCAGGAGGTTGAAAGATTCAAGGTTGTGTCATAGAAGATTTCTCATAGCATGTGTAGGATGAATCAAACAATGGGAAGACTGGAGACCACAAGGAGGAAGGGGCTAGGAGTGGCAGGAAGAATGGGGATATACAAAATTCCAAATACAAAGTTAAATTGGTATTTAATTCTGTAGTAAAGTTGAGGCATGTTGTGACTGGTTAAATGTGTGTGGGCAGAATGGGGATTGAAATATCCTGAAATTCCTAACTTAAGTTTTCAGAAAGATGTGAGTGCCATTAATCTAGATTCGGGAGCTTTAGGGGAAATTGGGGCGGGATGATAAATGTAGTGGGGCCTGACACCTGAACTTGACCGACACCTTTTATCACAGGACTGCCTCTATCATGTGTAATTGAAAACATTTCATTATTCAAGACCTGGGCTGAGGGATTCTCCTTTCTATGGAAACTTTTATTGGTGCATTTCTGATTGAGTACCTGGGTATTAGTGTAGTCAACTGAGCAAAAATTAGCTGAAGGGGAGCAGAAAAGGCCACTCCCCAATGTGCTACTTGGCCACCGGACTGTTTTCACCGGAAGGCTTGATTGACACAGGAGATTCAAGAAAAAACTTTGACCGCTCCTAAAAGAATTTAGACATGGGGGCTGACCCAGAAAGAAAGCCATTTCAGAGATACCGTTTTACATGAATGACCTGTCTGTATGTCAGGACGAACATCTACTTACCAGACACCTGCTCTTACCGTCCTGCAAGTTCCCCTCTTTACCTTTGTGGCTCCAGCCCTTACCCTTTCCCCTAGTTCAGGATGGCAGATACGCCTCAATTGCCTGACTATTTTTTAATTTTATTGATTTTAGAGAGAGCACAAGGGAGAGGGAGAGACAGAGAAACATGGATGTGAGAGAGAAACATCCTTCAGTTGCCTCTCATATGCACCCAACTGGTGACCAAACCCCCAACCAGCATGTGCGCTGACTGGGAATGGAACCAGCACCTTTCAGTGCAGGGGAAGATGCTCAGCCAACTGAGCCAGGACTGGCCTGCCTACTGTTGGTCTCATATTTTTATGGGGCTCTCTCTCAAACATATGAAATAAATTTATTTCCCTCCTGCTAATTTATCTATGTCAATTTCATTATTAGACACGCCAAATATTAGAATAGGAGAAAGAAAAATATTTCCACCTCTACAGAACTTTATGTTAAACTCTACTGAAGAGAATACCATATAATGAACACTGGGGGTTTGTATACCCTCAGAACCACTACATGAAATGTGTCTCTTGTCTTCAAAATCACTAAAGAAGTGAAAAAAAAAAGAGGCAGTGTTATTTTGCATATCTCTTTTAAGTAGTTTCTCTATCCTAATTAGAAAAACACAAATTAGATACAGATAGTTATAAAGCACACTGTTACATTCCTGTTTTCTAAAAAGTAAAATGATGGCAATGAAGATTTTTTTTTTCATTTTTGAGTTTCTTATATTGCTCTGACTTTGATGTCAATATTCAATAAAGCACCTTCTGGTGCTTTTGATATGAAAGTGTGATTGCTATTGAACATTAAACAAGGGTGCTGGTAATTTTATGACAGTTATGTTTCAGCTTCCCATACCCAAACAAGGATAATCAAATCTCATGCTTGAGAGCCGTGGCTGATCGTCACAGGGAGAAGCACTGTGCCGCCGACGGGGCCATTATGGAGGCACGTTGATGGGCTGCTTCACCTCCCTTTGAAGGGTAGGCGAAGTCATTGCAGCCCATAAAATGCAGCGCTGGGCTGATGGCTGATGTAGCTTATCGAATCTTGTGCTCAGATGTATTTGCATTATATTCCACTTAAATGCCATGTATTATAATTCAGTCACATTTTCACGTTTAAGGAAATGAGCTTGCTACTCCAATCTGCTGCAGAGTCTATGGGTCTTCTGAGAATTGAAAAGAAAGAACCACTCTTGTACCCCATTTCACATTTCCTTAGAGTGAGCCCTGCTCTCATGTCTATAAGTTTCTAAGCAAACTTTCTACTTTTATCACTTTATTTTTTCTTTCAAAGATCAAAACCGTAGTTTTCAGAACATTCCTTTTTTTGAAAAAATCTTGATTGTTGCAGTATTACAGATGTCTCCTTGTTTTCTCCCATTGACCCGTTATAGCCCGCCCCTGCCCCAGGCCCCACCACCCTCTTGTCTGTCCAGGGTTATGCATTTATGCATACAAGTCCTGTGGTTGATCTCTTCCCACTGCCTTCCCTCTGAGATCCACAGTCTTCTTTTAAAAAATCTCTCAGAGGAATACAATTCTTGAACCCATCTTACTGGAGAAGAGGGATCTTTTCTAGTCTCAAAAAAATGGGTCAAAGGCTGCAGAGACACAAACAGGTGAGAAAGGTATGTAGCCATCAACACCATGCAATCCAGAGGTTACCATAGAATTTATTTTTATAATATGCTAAAAACCAATGATGCAAGAAAAAATTTTCCAGTGTTTTGTCTGTACTTTAAATGTTGCTGTGAGCTTTGTGTACATACGTGTGATGATAGGGTATACCAGTGAAGGCAGGCGCCATGCCTAGCAGAGGTTTTCGTGTTGAATTTTAAAGGTGATTTTGCCAGGTAAGATTTCCACTTGGAAGTTAAAGGAAGATTGGACAATACGTACAAGTTTCTGCCTTAAAAAAATACGTAGGTACAAAAATATGTCTAATCTTACTACACTTATTTACAAATTAAAAGAAAGCACAGACGCATGGTGAAAACCTTCTGAGAAAGCTGCAACATAAAACTAAAATATTGAGGCTCCTCCCATTCCCTGCTCTTCTTCTGTAAATTAGTTTTTCATGCATCAGGTGATCCCAAGGTTAAGCAGACCGGAGGTGACCAGTAAATTGATAGTAGCCGTCATCACAGATGTCAGCTCTTGTCCTGTGTACCTTACACTTAAATGAAGACCATAGCCAGTCAGTACCTTCATATGCTTTGTCTAAGCAGTGTGGGGGGGGAGGGGGTAAATATTGAGCAGCAGGAAGAAACTGGACAAAACTAAGCTCTAACTTTAGCAAAAGAATTGAGAAACTTTAACATGAATAATCCTTACAGCTAACAGTTAATTCCCAATGCATAATATCCATTCCATACATTATCTCATTTGATAAACTAATCCTATGGGATAGGTACTATTTTTACCCATCCTACAAATGTAGAAGCTGAGGCTCTCAGACGGATAAGTAATGTGATGAAATTCACTCAACTTGTATATGAACAGTACTCAACAACAAGTCTATCTAAATCACTGTTTCAATGTAAAATTATTAACAAGTAGCCCTAAGAAAAGCCCTTATTTGGTAGGTCTTTGCCAGTTTTCATGGTGTAAATACTCTCACCATGGCCAATGCAAAATAAGGTAAAATTTTACAAAATCAATTCTTATAGACTGTGAGCCAGTTTTACCTACCACACCATTGAATCCTGACTAAAAAATTCAAAATGTCCACCATTAGGTTATTATCTAATTCATAAACAAAATAAGAGGAAAGAAAGAAACAGCAAAAAGAAAAAAAGGAAACTTATGTGAAGTCTGACAATGTTTTTCCTCTCATTAACCACTTAGAAGTGGTCTTGTCCAGATCTTACTTCCAACATGAAGGACTACCAACTAAAAAAAAGAAATCTCCCAATAAATTATGTGCAATTTATCGATGGGTACCAATACTTAAGAATTAATATATAGGACAAGCATGTCTAACTTATTAGGTCAACACTTATAGGAAATAAAAGAGTGGGAAGTGAAGAAAAGGAATAAAATGTTGTGCCTAGCCAGTGTTGCTCAGTGGTTGAGGGTCCACCTACGAACCAGGAGGTCGTGGTTTGATTCCCAGTCAGGGCATATGCCCAGGGTGCGGGCTCCATCCCCAGTGTGTGGTGTTTGGGAGGTGGCTGATCAATGATTCTCTCTCATTGATGTTTCTGTCTCTCTCTCCCCCTTTCTTCCTTTCTGAAATCAATAAAAATATATTTTTTTAAAAAAAGGAACAAAAGATTGAGAAACCCTGACTAGAAAACATATCAGTGACTGGGTTAGAAATGTTTGAATCAGGGCATAAAGGTGGCACTTTACCTATGCCTACTATTTATTGTTGGCTAGACCCTTCAATTGTTTATATTATGATGATGTTGACGTTATAAATAAGCAAAATGAGGCCTCGGGTTTCAGCTGGCAAAGTAGCAGAGGACCGCTCAGAGTTGCTTCACCCACGTAGCCCGCTCTGTCCAAAAGAAACAAAAGTCTCCCCAGGGTATGTCCGCCCTCCACACGCTTTACACACCCGCACGCCTACTTCTCTGTGGATGCTGTCGGCCTTTTCACCTCTCGATGCAAGTTGGCCCAAGATTTGTTAAAATAGCCTCTGTTCTCTGTCCAGGGAACAGGATTGTTACAGGAATCTTCAATTTTCCAATTCATTTGATGAGTGAAAAGTACACAGAGAATGTACAAGTATAGTTATGAAAAGATTGATTTTTCCTGCTCTGGCTTTCATTCGCTCCATCTTCAAAAAAATGCTCTTAATCTTTCCACTTGCACATCTGTTTTCACAGCATCAGACTCAGCTTCAGCCTCCGTGACAACGTGGCCTCATTTCTTTAATGGAATCTGGTCTCTTGTGTTAGGGGCCGGCATAAGAATGAAGCCAGACGTCCTTGCTGCTTCTCTGCTTTTCCTTTCTCTCCGTGCCCATCCGCACCTGGAACCTGTGCCTCTGTGGGCAGCATGTGCTTGTAGACCGTGGTTACCTGGTCGGAATGAGACTTTAGTGATTAAATATTGAAGAGGGGGAAGGAAAAACCATTAAACATGCAGCCGATTTTAATGGAGTCGTAGAATATGTGTTGGCAGGGAAAACAGGGAATATCTATTTTAAACTTCCCATGGATTACTGAGGAAACTGAGAACAGGGGAGGTTTTAGTCTCACCACAAATTAATTTTAGGAATATGTTGCGATGAATTAAAGATTTTAAGCTGGAACTTTTTTTTAAAGGACTCACAAATACGTGTACGTGAAGAGCACACTTTTCTGAGGTTACATGTATTTGGGACAAAACACAATGCAGAAATGGATGCTGAGAGAGGTTAACTCCGCCCCTCTGCTTGCCCAGACCCTCACTGACAGAGCAGGTGTATGGTTCCTACCTGACCCCCAAGCCCATGACTTGAGCATCATGCTAAATAGGATCATCTTGTTAGTCTGTTTCATCCAACTCACCTGAAGTCCAGCCTTAGTTAAGTCATTCTAGATGATTCTGAATGGCCCAGGGAGACCTACATGCCTACCATGGGGCATTGGCCTTGATTCTGTTCCCTAGTCCAGAGTTCTCTGCTCATGTGTTTTGCCAAAGTAAATGCAAATGCCAGAAGTTTTAGGTCCATCATCCCCGAGGTGCTCACGGATGGAACACTCAGTAACACAGACGCCTGCCGGACACCGCGGACACTGCCAGCACTCATGGTCCAGGGGCCATGTCTCACCGAGGGGGTGGCCTCAGGTGCCCATCTCTGAAGGTTGCGGCCAAGGTTGCCTCCAGCCTGTGACTGACAGGCCCAGGGCCTCGGTGTGCAAAGTCCATCTCTCACAGTTCTCTGAGGGAGCAGCAGCCAGGGACTCAGGCCCCGGCCTCCTCGCTCACAAGCACATCTGCTCCCAAGTCCAGGCACCTCCACTTGGGTGCCTCCTTCCTGGGGGCCTCGCTGAGGCCCATTCTCAGGGTTTTCCCACCCCCATCTCTTCCCCTCTCCTTGTTCCTGGTCCTGCCATGGACACAAAGGCTGGGGCCCGGGGTTGGGGGCTCCCTCAGCAGAGACGATCCCGGTAGAAGCCACATGTCTCCTGACCGCCAGCAGGTGCCCTTCGCCAGGGGCCTGAGGAGCAGGACTTCTCTTCTCCCAGCAGGCAGCAGGCTTCCTGGCTGCTGTGTTTCCCTTGTGCCAACTGGCACCTGCTCTGCAGGTGAGCCAGGCCTGGGCTGGTGGCAACTGACGTGCCGAGGACTTGCCACCTGTCTTCCTCAGAGCTTTCCTTTTAAACTTTACATTTACTGTTGACACTATTACAGATGTCCCCATTTCTCCCCCTAGCGTCCCCCCACCCCAATCCCAGCCTTCCCTTCCCTCTGGCTATCACCTCACAGTCTGTGTCATGGGTTATGCATATATGTTCTGTGGTCATTCCCTCACTTTCTTTCATCCAGCCCCCCACCCAACCCCTCCCTTCTGCCAGCTCAATCTGTTCTATGCATCCATGCCTCCGGCTCAATTTTTTAAAATATATTTATTAATTTCAGAGAGGAAGGGAGTGGGAGAGAGATAGAAACATCAGTGATGAGAGAGAATCATGGATCGGCTGCCTCCTACACGCCCCCAAAGGGATCAAGCCCGCAACTGGGCATGTGCCCTGACCGGGAATTGAACCATGACCCCCTGGTTCATAGGTTGACTCTCAACCACCGACCCAAGCCAGCAGGGCCAGTTCTATCTTGTTAGTTTATTTTGTTCTTTAGATTCCCTGTAATGGTGAGGTCACATGGTATTGCCTGTCTCTGACTGGCTCAGTTCCCTTAGCACAGGCTCTCCAGGTCGGTCCGTGCTGCTGTAAAGGGTAGCGTTCCTCTCCTCAGAGCTCGTGAAGTAACTGCTCCTGAACACCGTGCGGACAGTCCTCTCTGCGTTCCCTGGCTGCCCGGCGGCACCTTCCTCGCCCTGGGACCCGGGGCTCGAAGCAGGAGCGGAGGAAATCTTTTTGTCAGGCTCAGTTTTGTGTTTGAAGCCACCCCGCCTCCCCGGCCCTTTCTGTCTTGGATGGGTGGATGCTTGTCACATGTTCTTGCCTGTGGAACGTTTCGACCTCGAGTTTTTGAGGAAAAGATATGCCCAGCATCCTGTGGTTTGTTTGCATCCCCATCTCCTGTGAGGTCCCGCTATGCCTGAATCCACGGGAAAGTCAGCTCCCGCAAAACCTGGGCTCTACAATGTGAATTAATCAGCAGAGAGCGCTCCAGTCTCCCGGCTCTCACATATCATGTTGTCATGTCAGCTCTCAGACCACTCTGCAAAGGAGGGGGGCACGTGCTTTCTACATGGCGTGAGGGGGGAGCAGCTCCGTGCCACTCGGCACCCAGCTGAGGGCCTAGGGTTGTGAAGACTGGGCCATGGGTTTGCATTCAGTTTTGCAAAATAGATCTTTTTTTTAAATAGAAGCTTATTTCTCTCTTTTTTAAAACATATTTTTATTGACTTTTTTTCTTTTTCTTTTTTCTTTTTTTTGAGAGAGAGAGAGGGAAAGGGAAAGGGAGAGAATAGGAACATCAGAGATGAGGGAGAACATCGATCAGCTGCCTCCTGCACGCCCCCTACCGGAGATTGAGCCACAACCTTTGCAGAGTGGTCTTAAAGCTGACTACTCTGCCTGGGTCGATGCTCAACCACTGAGCCACACCAGCTGGGCAAGATCCATTTTTATTTCTACTTAGCCATGTCATGCTGACTTCAAAATACATAGTTTCCTGAAGCTGAACTAAGAATCAGAGTGGATTGTTTTAAATGATAAGTTTGAGAAGGTGAGTTCGCAGGAGTGACTGTGTAAAGTAGCATCTCTTGTTTCTCGGTCACGACCCGTGCAGAGCACCAGGGACAGCGGCACAGCACGTGGAAGAAGTGATTTCATCTCAGGGAAAAGACACCCTACAGTAAAAACGAAGTGAGCTCGATCGGCAGGAACGCACAGAGGGCCCCGCGTTGATGAGCCTCCACTGTCGGCCGAGTCCAGGACTTGGGCAGCAGGTAACACGCGCAGCTGAACGGGCACTTTGAGATCAAAAGGGATAATTTTAAATTCGGCAGCTCTGCTTGTGTCATGTCACAGGAAGAAGCATGAAGTAATGCACGTTACCAATACCCTAGGACAGGGGTCCTCAAACTTTTTAAACAGGGAGCCAGTTCACTGTCCCTCAGACCGTGGGAGGGCCGGACTATAGTTTAAAAAAAAACAACTATGAACAAATTCCTATGCACGCTGCACATATCTTATTTTGAAGTAAAAAAACAAAAAGGGAACAAATACAATATTTGTATTTGCATGTGGCCCGCGGGCCGTAGTTTGAGGACCCCTGCCCTAGGACATCCTTTCCAATCTAGGTTTCAGCACTGCCCTCTGATATTTCTTGGTCAACCTACAATAGCAGTACATTATTCTCAAGAATACATATGAAATCGAGTCACTATTCTGTTAATTCTGGGTGTAGTGAACATGCAAAAGGGCCATTGTGACATGGAACCACAGAAGATTGACCCGAGCTTTAAAAACTCTTCATTTTGCCTTTCGCAAGCACGTTGGTAAAGTGTCCAATGAAACATGGTCAACAGTGAGCCCCTTGGGGTCCTTATATTTTCTAACTTTAAGGATAGGTGTTAGATAATGTCTCCTTCATCGGACAACTGTTTTAAACATTAATTGTCCTTCCTCTGGCAGATTGAAAATAATGTGTCAGACTACTGAGGCTATAAAAATTGCTAGCAAGATTCACTCATAAAACTAGTTTGAGTCAATGTTTCTAGCATCTGCCCACTCCTCACCTTATTCCTCTTCTATAAACTACACAGACGATGCTTCCGAACTCCTTATTCCGTAAGAAGACAAGTGTTGAAGAAGAAGCGGCATCTGCCGCCCAGCTACTGGGGGCTGTGCCACAGAGATTTGACCACACAGACTCTCTCCAGTGATCAGGTGGCCAACGGAGTCATGAAAACTAAGCCTCTTTAACCCAGGATCCCCAACTCCAGAGCAGCAGGGTGGGAGGGGCTGCTGTTGGGAGAAACCCAGGTTTTGTTGGAGCAGTGTTCAGTATCGCTCCTTGGTGAGGACATAGATAGTGGCGAGAAACCGGCCTTCTCAAGGAGGAATGCTCAGGCTTCTTTAATGGCATCAGTGCAAGTTTGGGGGACGGCTACTCGTTAGAGCATCGTCGGGGCACCTGCAAATAGTGAGGACCGTCACGTGTGACATTGTCCTCTGTGGGAGAGGAAGCCACAGGGGCAGTGGGCGGCTGTCTGCGTCCGTGCTCCTAGGGGTGAGCAGCACCCGTGTCAGATAGGGCTCGTTCTTTCTGTTATCTTCCTTCCTTCCTTCCTTCCTTCCTTCCTTCCTTCCTTCCCTCCTTCCTTCCTTCTTTCTTTCTTTCTTTCTTTCTTTCTTTCTTTCTTTCTTTCCTCCTTCCTTCCTCCCTTCCTTCCTGCCTTTATTTATTTATTTATTTATTTATCTTTCCTTCCTTCCTTCCTTCCTTCCTTCCTCCCTTCCTTCCTTCCTTCCTTCTTTCCTTCCTTCCTTTTCCTTTCTTCATTTATTCCATTTTTTAAAATGTTTTTATTGCTTCTTAGAGAGAGAGGAAGGGAGAGGGAGAGAGGGATAGAAACATCAATGATAAGAAAGAATCATTGACCAGCTGCCTCTTGCACACCCCCTACTGGGGATCGAACCCGCAATCCGGCATGCGCCCCAACCTGAATGGAACCAGCGACCCCTTGGTTCCAGGGTCGACATTCAACCGCTGAGCCACACCTGCTGGGCTTCCTGTCTTCGTGTCGTTCTTTCTTGCTTTTCAGCTGCAGCAAGTGAGGATGTGGGGACACTGCAAGGGAGAGCGCGGCGGTGCTGTCTGGATGACTTAGGCTTGAGTGCGATGATTTAAAGGAGGCTGAGGAAATCGAAGTCAGAACTGGATTGTATGCTGTCAGGATGCAGAACAAACCTGTGATTGAGCATCTTAATATGTTTTATCTAGGAGATGGGAGGATTACAGTGGAATTAGAGTTGCCGCGGGTGAGGCAGCAACGATCACTCAGAGAGCGGCAGGAGATAGAGGAGACGATAGAGGAAGGCGTTTGGTCATGTTGGCTGTTTGCAGAGAAGTTGTGTCAATGTCTTGTTCTGAGCATCATTCAGGTCGACATGGACTGTTTATCTTTTCCTCAAAAGCCAAGCAAGTCATCGAATGGCCAGATGGCCCGAGGACCTTGGTCACTTATTTATTATTATTTTTACAATGAGGTCAAGGAAAATGCACACTCTGCTTGGCCCCATCATCAGGTGCCATTGTAGGAGCGAATGGAAAGGCGTTTCACTGAGAGAGCCAGCGGGTTTGGTGTGTCTGCTCGCTGTGCGGGTCTTTCCCGCAGAGGCCACGCAGCACCTTGTGATTTAGGTGATTCAAACAGGACAAACTGAGCGGCTCGCTGACTGGGTGTGAGGGCTCAGGTCAAGGCCCGGCTCCCCGTGGACAAAGCCACCAGTAGCAGATCCTCACGCAGGGCAGGGAGCTGCTGCTGCTGCTGCTTAAAGCAACGACAGCTCTGGCAGATGCTAAGACGATCGCGCGTGTTCACAGCTGGAAGGCAGCGCACAGGCTGGCAGTGTCTGGGCGGCAGCCTGGTGCCGGCTCGGGATGGAAATGCGGACGGAAGGGTTTGCCTTTAACGGCGTGTTGTTTTCTTTGTCGCACGGAGCGCGTGTACTATTTTCATCATTAAAAACTGGTTTCACTGTCAGCAATAACAAAACTAGTTTACATTTAAAACTTTTTGATCCTGTGTAATCTCAAAAGTGCATTTTTGTCTTTAGAGAAACAATATTTTCTTGTGAGTAATTAATATGAAATGATGAGTCATTAGTTGTTCCTGATTGCTTTACTCAGCTGTTTCACTATGCGACTCTATCTCATTAGAAAGTGTAATGGGCCATGGCCAGTTTGGCTCAGTGGATAGAGCGTCAGCCTGTGAACTGAAGGGTCCTGGGTTCGATTCTGGTCAAGGGGACATGCCTGAGTTGTGGGCTCCATCCCTAGTAGGGGGCATGCAGGGGGCAGCCCATCAATGATTCTCTCTCATCATTGATGTTTCTGTCTCTCTCTTCCTCTCCCTTCCTCTTGAAAACAATAAAAATATATAAAGAAAGGAAGGAAGGAAGGAAGGAAGGAAGGAAGGAAGGAAGGAAGGAAGGAAGAAAGAAAGAAAGAAAGAAAGAAAGAAAGAAAGAAAGAAAGAAAGAAAGAAAGAAAGAAAGAAAGAAAGAAAAGGAAGGAAGGAAGAAAGGAAGGAAGAAAAAGAAAGCGTAATGGCTAGCACAGTCACGTGGTGCCCGCTGGCCTGGTTATGCAGGGGGTAGCGCTCCGCAGTTGAACAGTATTGTATTGAAGCCAAACCTCCAGGAAGGAGCGCTTCACTTTAACTCATTTTACTTCTCGTGCTTGTTATGAGCTTTTGTGTACGGCCACTTCCTGGGAGATGGAGAGTCTTAATCTGTGGCTGCCGGCTGATAGCTGCAGTTCCGGGGCTGCATGGCCTCAGAGCGAGGCAGCTAGCCAGCGGTGATGTTCACATGGGAAAGAGTGGGCGAGAGAGGCCAAGAAAAGACAGCCGCACAGGTCTGTGTGAATGATGCCAGCGGGTAGATGCAGCACAACTCAGAAATGCCACTTACACATAGTGTTCGTTAGCGTGGGGATGGGGCAAATTTTATTCAATGTCGATGCAAAAAATTAACCATCAGAGTATCGATACTTTATCACCTCAGGCCTATTTTGCTCATCATCACCCTGGAATTGTCCCTGCCTGGTCTCTCTGTGCCTTCTCTGTCCTCCCTGCCTGTATCCTTCCACTTGGATTCTTGTCCACCTGCTTTCCTGGGACGTGGCATGGCGACCCCGCTGACACTGCCTTCCTGAGCTCACCAGTGCTTTGGAATCACCCCTCCAATGCACACATGGTAGCCCCGGAGCTTCCCAGCTGTCATCCCTGGACATCAGCTCTTTCTGGGGCCTCTACCATGCCACCCTCATGGCACCCTTTGCCGGGCCCCTCTCACCTGTCGTTCTCAGCTTCATGTTGTGGCTGGTTTTGCTTTCCTCGCTCCCAAGACCATGACCCTAAACCAGTGATGGCGATCCTATGACACGCATGTCAGAGGTGACATGCGAACTCATTTTTTTGGTTGATTTTTCTTTGTTAAATGGCATTTAAATAGATAAAATAAATATCAAAAATATAAGTCTTCGTTTTACTATGGTTGCAAATATCAAAAAATTTCTATATGTGATATGGCACCAGAGTTAAGTTAGGGTTTTTCAAAATGCTGACACGCCGAGCTCAAAAGGTTCGCCATCACTGCCCTAAACCCTCTGATATAAGCACAGGTACCTGAAACAACATGTGTTAGAAAAAGTGCCAAATCGCTTACCATGCCTATGGACATTGACCTCGACGAGTTTACCTCGGTGCCAGCCGTGAGTTCTATGCTTTAGTCACAATGAAATATGGCTATTTTTTCATTTGCTTGAATGTCCAGGCCACCACACATGACTAGAAAATGTTTTTCTATAATTTTCTTTGGTATTTTTTCCACATTCCAAATGAGAAGATGCTTCTGGTGAGAAGCCTTCCACTACTTTCCCGCACTGAGCCAGCAACCCTCTTGCTGTGGGCTCCCAACAGGCCACACCTCCCATTTGAGAGACTTATTACATGACTTTATGTCAACTGCTTGTTTAATTGTTTCCTCTCTAGACTACCAATGTCTTTACAGAAGGTTTGTGTCTCTCTTATCGACTTCACTAACTATAATACTTAGCAGAGCCCCTTGAACATAATATGGTTAATGAATACCTGTTGACCCAAAAATGCATCGATATTCTCAGAATTGAACTGGGCTGTGCAGTCTGGAGTGAATGGGAAGCTAGAGTCTTACCACTGAAATGAGTCATTAGAGTTTGATAGCAACGGCAACATAAATCATGCTCCTTCCACAACTAGAGAGTTATGGTATGTTTTATCGTTCCTAATCTATTCGTTCCATCCCATCTGACTTACCCATTACATAAACCCAGTGCTTCTGAATATTATTTTCATGTTGATTGAAAAGAGGAAAATTTGTAAAGACAATACCACAGTGTTTGCCCAAAATTGTCTTCTTTATGTAAAAAGGAATAGCCAAAATTTTAATGTTTTTTTTTTTTGCTTTTAGAAAATGTATTCCCTGGTAATTTAGGAAGGATTCAGACATGTGTTTTCTTAACTAACACAGAAAATGTACATATTTACTTGCTGTCTAGCAATAAATTTGGAAGACGACCATAATCCATGGCCCATTTGCTTTAGTCAGTCAACATAAAATGAAGGGTAAGATGTTTACCTATGCCAGATGTAAAATACAGTGTGTGGCTAGAAACGGCCCCTCATATTTCACAGATGGCTGTGTACACTGCATCTAGCACGCTTCCCAGGAGTCGGGAAGCACATTGCCTCTGGCTCAGCCACTCACCCAGGGATCACGGGAAGCCAGAGGGGCAGCTGCTGCCTTTGTCACCTTCACAGCTGTTTGCTTTCTCTCCCCGACTCACTGCATTAGCCCACGAAGGAAAAGCCAGAGGAGGAAGCTTCCCAGTGAATGCGACGAGGTATCAGTGCAGCTCCCAGCTGCCTTCCCTCTCGCGGGGGAGATTTTCCAAGGAAAGGGCGCCCGTCGAGAAGATAACAGCCATGTTGTTCATCAGTGTGATGCAAAGCTGTGAGTTGGCAGGTTATGCTGACATTTAAAAACTCTCAAATTGCCTGGGCAGATTCACTCTATGATCTCTCGCCTCCACCAGTGCTATACACACTTCAGTGATCTCATGTGAAACTCATGTCTAAATGCATGTGTATCTTCATCAACCACTCACACTCTCACTCTCTGGAAGTACCCACCCGGTGCTTTGGTAATGAGCTGAGGGTTCTTTTCCTCTTGCTCTTTGCATCCATGTTTCCATGCACCACAGTCATTATGTAGAAATCAGCTCAGGTTAGAAATAGAAATAGCATCCTGTTTGGCAATAGCCCGAGAACTTAGTTACATAATGTAGAACATATTTTACATTATTGGTATAGTTATACTCTTCTCACTTCAAATTCTTATTGGCATTGGAATTACCTTAAATTTTTCTTCTGAATTTGTATGGATGATCTTTATTGTTTTGCCCTATTAAGAATGTAGGTTTTGTGAGGAACAATGTCTATTATGCTTAACTTATTTACAGTCTGCTGTGGTGCCAGCACAAAGAGTGTCCTGGCTAATTATTTCTGGGTGAATGGATAAACACAGAACAATTGCATCTTCAAAGACGTATTTCCAATTCTTTCAACTGATGTGTTCACAAGTAGAAAATGAAGAGCAATCTTGAAAACATTGTTTTTTGATACATAGAGACAGAGCAGAGTCCATTGTCAGTCATATCCAGGCAACCACTAATCCATTAAGGTCTCTATAGTTCTCCCTTTTCTGGACAGTATTTTATAGCAGCGAATCATACAGAATGTGGTCTGTGGGCTCTGTCTTCTATCACTTAGCACTGAGCCTGAGGTCCAGACATGTTTTCTTGGTACCTGCATGTCTTTCTTATTTCATTGTACGGAGAGACCACATTGTGTCAGCCTTTCACCAGTGGATGGACATTGGGTTTATTTCCATTTTTTCGTGTATTATGAATAATGCTAACCATTTACGTACAAGTCCTTGTGTAAAACTGCTTTCATTTATCTTCAGTGAGAACCTAGGGGTGAAAGTGCTAGGTTATGTGGTAAATGTGTACTAACTCTTCAAAGACTGTGACACTATTTCCCAATATGGCTGTGCCAAATTACATCTCTAGGAACAATGTCTGGGGGTTCCAGTTTCTTTATATTCTTGTCAACACTTGTTATTGTCTGACTTATTATTTATATCCATTCTGCTGGGGATGTGAAGTGGTATCTTGGAATAGCTTTTTGTTTGCATTTACCTAATGATTAATAATGTATAATTGTTTTGTTGTGTTTTGTCATTGCTACAGCCATAGGTATGTAAAGGTGTGTGAAAGACTAAAGGATGTAGCCGTGGTTTCCTCTAGACAGTGAAAGTATAGCTGACTTTATTTTTAATTTTTTTTCTATTTTAAAATCCTATAGAATAAAAGGCTAATATGCAAATTGACCAAACAGCAGAATGACCTGTCACAATGACACGCACTGACCACCAGGGGGAAGACACTCAATGCAGGAGCTGCCCCCTGGTGGTCAGTGCATTCCCATAGGGAGAGCACCACTCAGCCAGAAGCCCTGAGCCAGGCTCACGGCTGGCGAGCGCAGTGGCAGTGGTGGCAGCACTAAGGGTGTCTGACTGATGGCTTGCCTCCTCCCTGTGGACTGCGAGAGGGTGCAGGCCTGGTTGAGGACCCCCCTCCCCCCAGTGCCTGAATTTCATGCACTGGGCCTCTAATATTTTTATAAAAAAAGGTATTGTAACTACAAAAAATCTAGCATATTTTTTTTTCTCACAGAATTATAGAATTTAATGTAAAAACCTATTATTTTTCAGGATGAACTTCTAGAACCCGCTAGCCCACCCTTGACAAGTGATGAGCTCAGGTCCACCCCTTTAGGGCATCATTAATAACAGCATTTATGTTTTGCCAAGTCTTCATTTCTCACTTGACTTTGGTTCTATATACTTCAGCTCTTCATGGGTCAGGCTCGACGTCCAAGTTCTGGCACTGGTCCCAGGCATTAGGTCCTCTCCCAAAGCCTATATTCAAAATGATTGCCAAGGCTGGTCCTGGCAGTGATGATCTCTTATAGACTCCTGACGGTCTGCACATTATAGCAAGCTAACATGTGGCCCTTTCTTTTAAACTGAAGTTTGTAGGTGAATTTGATGCTTCTCTCTGCTGAATTTACCCCAAACTTTCAGTGTATTTCTCTCGTCAGAAATACTTGTCAGCCAGTGATAGAAACGCATAGTCAAGAAAGTATTAGGAGAAATTGGAATCAGAAAACCATTTTAAATAGAGAAGAAACGTAAGTGTACTTTCATTGTACTTCCTTTTGCATTTCAAAATATTTTGAGGTTCAAACACAAAATGAATAGTGGAAAATGTGATAAGACACATCAAGGAGGTGTTGATATTGTAAAACAGTGAAAGAGTTGAGGGCTTTTTTTCTCATCTTCTTATTGAAGGAATAGATTTTAACTATTGGACACTGTTTACATGCATTACAAACCTTTTGTGGCTTTTATGATGCTTTGGGTAGGAAGTACTGTGCTATGTGTCTGCGCACATAAATTTCCAGGTTACAGTTTACAGCTAACTATGGCCCAATTTACAGCTAACAGGACAAATACCCAAAATTTTATGCCACCAGGATCAGTAAGAGATGAATGGAGGTAGGAAGGTACCTAGAGTATTGTTCAGAAAGCATTGCCCATTCTGATACAGCCTCCCTGGCTTGCATTCTCAGACTCTGATTCTGTGAATAGAGGCACAGGTCAGAAGACTCTACAAATGGACTCAGCGACAGAAACCAGGTTTCATCTCAAAATGGCAGCATTATACCTCTGAGCAGAGGACTGACTGTCAGTGTGAACACTCAGTGTCACCTGAAAATTATTTGAATTTTAATTCTGCTTCTTAAAGTTTAGTTCTTATAGAGGCTTCAGAGCTGCTGGGGAAGAAAGCATCTGACCTAGTTTTGCATGTGCTCTATGGTCACTCAGTCGATGGTCCAACGCAGAGCTTTCTTGTTAGTTAAAAACCAGTGGGTGTCATGGGCCCTTTAGCTCATCCTTTCTGTGGTTATGTGTCTGTTTTATTCTCTTAGATATAAATTCTGTTAACTAGTTCTTTTTGTATTCTCTACAGCATCAGTGACCTATGGATTTATTTTGCCTTTGATCGTCTACTTTTTCTTGGCTTATCTCTTGGAAGAAAAATCCATATGCCACCTCTGACTAGAGCCTGTTTAGTGTGAGGAATTCAGGCAATTCTCTTGAAATCGTGTTAAGCCTGCTCTTACACGGTTAGCCGGCATGGAGGAGAGAGTAAGTTTGCTCTAAGACCAGTCTTTTCAAGATCCCTGCAGACCAGGCACACAGATACCGAATATGCAAGGGTAGAAGGCTGATTGCTTATAAATCAAAAGGAAAGTACGGTTTCATGTGACCGTTATTATTCTTTGCTCATTCTGCCTTCTGGCATAATGGTCTGCCCTAAAGTACCATATGTGCCTACATAAATAAGTCTCTCCCTTTAAATTCTCATTACCTGATGGCATAATACAGCCCTCAAATACAGAAACTGCATTCTTAGCCCTGGCTGGGTAACTCAATTGGTTAGAGCATCATCCCGATAGGCCAAGGTTGTGGGTTCCATCCCCGTAAATATAGACAGATCTCAGTCGCTACTTGTACCTCTTTCCACTTTGAGTTGTGGCCACCCAATCAAGTCTCTATCTCTCTATATCCATTGAGCATAGAACTTATGCTCTCTTACCAGTACATATATAACTTACCATTCGATCCAGGATACCCTTGGCTGAAGGGGGCACCAACTAGTCAGGGGTAAGCAAGGTCAACTGAGACTGTCCCCAACAAACATTGTCTGTTAAACTGGCCCAACTCGCATCTGTGGACTTGATATTTTGAATATCCACACTGCTCACCCTCACCCTAAGAACTATTTAAACTCTACCTGGTCCAAAATTACATTCTCTTTCCCCTTAGCCTCTCCAAGTCATTTTCTCCCATTAACTTCTACTTATCCTAGAAGTTTCAACATTTTTTTTCTAAATTATCTATGCAAAAACTTTCTCATGTCTTTTATATGTTCACAAAGAACATTTGATTTGCTGTAATAAAATCCATCACACGGTATTGAATTCTCTTTCTCCTAACTATCTGCCGGCTAATCTTTAATTTCCTTGGTTTCTCAGTCACCATAATGATCCCAGTTCCTGCACGCTATTCGGCTCAATACAGGCTCTCAGCGATTCCTCAGGCGTGCTAGACGCAGGTGATACCGACCGCGATCGGGGATACAATTGTCCAGATACTTAAACTCCCTTCAAACTAATTAAATTTCCATTCCTCTGCTGGGCCTCCTGCGAGCCTCGCCCAGGCCGGCCTTTGTGCCATCCCGTCCACGGAGCTGCGTCATTCTTACTGTTTCCTTGGCATTTAGCAGCAGCTCGCACAAGCGGGGCACGTTCACACGGAAACGCAGCTGACGGTGTATTTCCTATGCCCAGCACAACGCGGAGGCAACTGTGGTCAGACTTTCTAAAGCGACGCTTTACCCCCCGTTTTAGCCCAGGAGAGGCGCTTTGCAGTACCTTCCCCGGTGCAGTGATTTCCAACAGGCGGGCCACCCGGACGTGTAAAACATGCAATACCTGACTCCTCAGTCAGGGGAGCGGCCACAGCCACACACAGCCATCGGTGTGGAGGCGTCAACATTACCCTCCTCAAAAATACCAGATTGGCCGAAACCGGTTTGGCTCAGTGGATGGATCATCCGCCTGCGGACTGAAGGGTCCCGGGTTCGATTCCGGTCAAGGGCATGTACCTGGGTTGCGGGCACATCCCCGGTGGGGGATGTGCAGGAGGCGGCTGATTGATGTTTCTCTCTCATCGATGTTTCTGACTGTCTATCTCTCTCCCTTCCTCTCTGTAAAAAATCAATAAAATATATTTTTAAAAAAAAATACCAGATTGGCCAAAGTATACATTGTGGTGTGCTGTGGGATTTTAGTAATCCGTTCACCTGTGCCATGAGATGCAAAAGGCTGCAAGGGGCTGCCCTGGCCAGTCCCACGGCACCACCTGGCAAACACCTTTCCTGCCCATCACACCCCTCTCAGAACGCATGCCTGTCTTCTCACGCTTCAAATACAGCCTTAAGCCCTCATTTCTGCTTTAGTTGCTGCCTCTGGAGAGCAGCCAGAACAAATCTGTTTAAAAACATCAGCCTCATCAGTCTCTCTTCTGCCTAAACCCCCTGGTTCTTAGGATGAAACTCATCCTCTTCCATGACCCTGAGGCCTTGGGTGGCATCTCAGCTTCTGTGTCTCTACCACCCTGTCTCCACTCTCACCACTGCAGCCGGGAGGGCTTGTCTGTGGGCCTCACCCACATGGAAATGTTCCCAAGGCAGGACCCGCCCTTGCTCTTGTCCATCTGAAACACACGTTCCCTTCCTGTTTGCACAGAGAGCTCTTTACTTAATGCTAATATTACTTTCAATGGGATCAGCTATTTCACTGTACAAACTGGATAAACAGAGGAGGTGGCGGCAGGGGGATGGCGAAGGCTGTGCTGCCAACAATCTTCCGTGTGGGTTCTGCAGTCAGGTCTGGTGGGTCTGGGGGGGAGCACTACTGTGTCGGGGTCCCACGTGGGGTGGGCCAGGGGTCAGCCAGGAGAGCAGATAGGTAGGTGTGAGTCCCGAGCCCTGGGTAGCAGAGCCCTGATTCTTAGCAACCTAAGGGGCCAGCAGGCTGGGTGTCCCTGAAGCCAGTGAGCCCCAGGAGGCAGCTCTGGGCCCCGAGGGAGGACTACCCGAGCCCTGAGCCCCCCTAACACCCCACATCTTCTCTCAGGTGTCCAGCTGGGGCTCTGCGCCCTGCCCTGGAGCTGTGGCCAGAGGGCTGGTGGCGCGCTTGGGGGCCCGGTCTTCCTGGTGGACATTGTAGCTCCAGGGGCAGCGGCTCCAGGGGCAGCGGCTCCCGCTCAGAGGCCCTGGCCTGGGTGCGAAGCAGGGCACCGCGCCGGTTCCCACCAGGGGCTTGAAGGCGGACGGCCTGGGCTCCAGGTCCGGGGTCTGGATCTTTCTCCCTTGGATCTCAAACCAGAGCGGATCGTCGAACTTCCTGTTCGCCTTCCTGGCCCAGCTCGGGGCCCGCATCACGGTCTCCTTGGCAACGGGCCCTGGGTGGTCCTCGGTGGATGGACTCCCTGCAGTGGGGGCTTCCTGCTCCGGGGGCTCACAGGGTCTCCCCTGGCGCTCCGGAGGCGCGATCTTGATGGGCATGAGGCTGGAGAGCCGTCTCAGGTGCTGGACCCTCCACGGCCCCCACCCCTCATAACTCTCGGGCCCCACGGTGGTCTCAGGGGGTGACTGGGCACGAAGGCACCTCTGGGCCTCCATGACCTCCCCGGGCTTGGGGGACCTCCAGTCCCTCAGCACTTGGAGGAAGGGTTCAGTGCTGACCCCGCGCCCCCTGTGAGCGCCGTCCCGGGCCCGGGTCAGACCAGGAGGCCACAGGGCAGGGCGTACCTGGGCCAGGGGTGGCGATGCGGGCTGGGGCGGGCTCAGGCAGCTGCCCATGGAGGCGGGCAGCAGAGAGGGGCCTCCAGATGGGCATTCGACTTTCAGACGTTCCCGATGAACCCCTACCGGCCGTGGGCGAAGCCCCGAGGCTCGGTGACCGTTGGCATCTGGGCGCAATGAGAGCGCGGGGCGTGAGCGCTGGAATCCGCCAACCTCGTTCCATGCGCGTGAGATATCGGCAGGCGCAGCAGCAGCCTGTGTGCCCCTGGAGGCTCACAGCTCCTTCCCTCCCCTGTTGGCAGCAGGTTTGGGTCTGGAGAGAAGTGTCTAAGAGGCCTTTTCCTCTCATTTTCTCTCTCTCTCTCTCTCTCTCTCTCTCTCTCTCTCTCTCTCTCTCCCTTTTTTGAGATCTCTTTCACATACTATACAAGTGAACAATCATCTACTCCAGTGTGCAGTTCTGTGGCTTCTGGCCCTCACGGTGTGGGCCCCACCCCCATCGTCATCCTGCGAAGCGTTTCTCACTCCCCAGGGAAGAAGTCCACAGCCCTCAGCTTCCCATCCGCTCCCCTCCCCCAGCCCCGAAGAGCCACTCATCTTGCTCTCTCTAGAGATCTCCCTTTTTCCTGTTGGACCTTCATCAACATGGAATTAGGCCGCAGGGGGCCGTGGGGACCAGCTCCTTCCACAGGCAGCCTTCCAGCTGCATCCTGTGGCCCCACGTGACTCCGTGGGATGGATCTGCCGCATTTGATCTTTTGCCAGTTGATGGGCATTCGGGTGATTCCTCCCTAGTTGATTATAGGTGGTGCTATTTTAAACATTCGTGTGAGAGATTTTGTGTGGACAAATGTGTTCACTTCTCAGTAGAATTGTTGGTTCATATGGAAACTCTGCTTAACTTTTTGAGGCCCCACCACACAGTTCTCTGCAGCGTCTGTTCCAATTTATATTTCCATCAGCAATGTAGCCTCTGTTTTTGGACTTGACATTTAGAAGGAGAAAATATAATAATTCCCACAGTCCCTAAAAATTGCAGATGGGATGTTGACAGAAGGCCACTCTTATTAACGTTAAAACAACAAAAAAAAAAAGGAGCATAATTTACTAGTACTTCAATGCTCTTTTTAAAGAAAAACAAATAACTGGTTTTTGTTTCAACAAATGTGATGCCTGTTTTACTCTTCTAGGATGGATGTTCACATTACTTTGTGCAATTTGCCTCTTAAAGAAAGAGTGACAGTAGACATCATTCCTATTTTAGCTGACAATGTAAGTTTAAGATCCCATACATTTGTATGTAGATTCTCTTCTCTTTGAACATGGATGTGATTTCTCTCCCCCACCCCCACCCCCATATTAACTACTAATCCATGAGAACAGTAGCGTGGCACATACTTCCCAACTAACATCTGCAAGGCACCTGACGACAAAAACAGTGTTTGATGGAGTTTCGAGGTCTGTTCTAGGGGGTATTAAAAACGCTGTTCTCCAGGAAATTTTCCTTAAAAGTAGTGCAGAGGGACCGCTGGGCTGGCCAGTAGAGGTGTGGAGGGTGGCGGCTGGAGGAGTCAGTACCAACCCAAGAACAAACAAAAGTCACTTTCCCGGTCGGAGGAGTCAGGTGAGTGGTGAGGACATTCAGGAGCTCAATGAGGAAGCCTTGAAGGTTTCTGAGAGAGAGGGGCCGCTTGCTGGGGAGGTGGGGGCTGCCAGCCAAGAGGTGCTGAGGGATGAGATCCATCGCCCTTCCCACCTGCTCATCATTTCCATTTCCTCCAGATTCCTTGCTGAGCAATGATCCCTCAGTATATGATTTTGAAAACTAAAGGAAATCCCTATGCTATAATTTTCTTCTTAATAGGACATTTGACAATGATGACAATGACTTTTATAGCTCAGAAGCCTCTTAAGATGGCATAATTATCATCATCAGTGTGGACAGTTAATGCAATTGAGTATAGATTTCTTAGAAAGCATTTTTCTTCACAATATTGATAGTTTCCCATGTTCTAGCTATCATCTGATCCAATGGGTTTCATTTTGGTTTGTGCTTAAGCACTCTTCAAAAGTCCACATTCTACCTGCTGGTGAGCAACAGGCAGCTGAAACTTACTCACCTTGAAATATGTCTTCTTTGGTAAACCAGCATGTTGATTGGTTAAAGGGGATTTTCATAGACAATGAACATGCCTGGTTCTTCTCCTTCTCACACACCAAGGAATAACGGGTTTCTTTTGGTTACTTGACATTAAAGATGAACATAGAGCAGTGGTTCCCAGTTAGAGACAACTTTCCTGTCCCCCACCCTCAGGCACATTAGAGGAAGTCTCTAGTCTGGGTTGGGGAAATAGGTTGGGGATGCTACTTGCATTTAACAGGTGGAGGCCAGGGGTGCTGCTAAACATCCTACAGGGTTCAAGAAGCCCTCCCCCCAAAATCAACTGGACCAAAATGTCTACACTGCAGAAACATCTCATTTCCAATATTGCTATCAATATACTTTTTATTTCTTTTACCTCGTTTTAAAAGAATGAAAGTCAATATATGAGCTTAATTCTTGTGTCCTTTAAAAATAGATTGGGAACCGCCACATTCCTCTTGGATATAGCATTACAATGATTTTATGGACCGCTGGTTCTCACACGTGAGTGTGGGGCCAAAATGCCAGGAGGACATGCTAAACCAAGATTGCTGGCCAGGTCCCAACACTTTGCATTTCTGATATCTCCGCAGGCGAAGGAGCGGTGCCTCCCCTGGACCACTCTTTGAGCATCACTGCGAGTAGGCTTCTTTGTGTATGTCTCTGGTTTTAGGATCTGGGATTTGTTAGGGCTAAACTAATTTAAATAGATATCAAAGGGAAAGAAGGGCACCATCAGACATCCAAGTTATAGTGACTATCATTTTCCTCATTTAGGAAAGACACGTGAAATTTTTGGCAGCTTTTCTCAAAATTTAATGCATATTCAAATCATCTGGAAATGTTGAAATTCAGATTTCACTTTAGTAGGTTTGAGTTGTGGCCCCAAAGTCAGCATGTCTTACAAACCACAAGCTGTCCAAGGTCTAGCGATCTTGGTCATAACCTGGGTGTTTGTTATAATGCAGAGCCCCACGCACCATCGAATATATCCACTTCTGCATTTCTTTCTTTTTTATATTTTCAAGAGAGAGAAAGAGAGAGGGACAGAGAGATAGAAACATCAATGAGAGAGAAACATGGATCACCTGCCTCCTGCATGCCCTACAGTGGGGATGGAGCCCGCAACCCAGGCGTGTGCCCTGACTGGGAATCGAACCATGACCTCCTGGTTCATAGGTCAATGTTCAACCACTGAGCTATGCCAGTCGGGAAATGCACTTCTGCATTTCCACACACACATTCTGAAGTTGGGAACGCACAGGTCTAGAGGCAGTCTCAGTTCTAGCTGCACATTAGAATCACCTGCAGAGCCCTATGCCCTGGTCAGAGAGGGTCTGTGAGTGTATAATGTGCATCTTAGAGTCTTCTCAGTGGCTCTAATTGTCACCACGGCTGAGAATGACTGAGCTGGCTGGTCTCTGGCTTGTGAGCATGGCCTCCTATGGACTCTGGCATCTCTTCATTGGCCAGCATTGATTTAGTTGATGTGCCTGACTTTGCAACTGCCTTCCCCCCATTCTTTTCCATGCCCACCTGCCCAAGACTCTACTGTGTCAGAGTCACATTTATTCATATAAAGGTCTAACCTTTGATGAAGACAGGAACATTTGTCTGTTCCCTTATTATATAATGTGACTAACTCTCAGACATGCAGGTTCATATTTTAAATCTATAGGATCAGAATCTGAAGCCAACACTGAGCATAGTAGCTAGCACACATATTGCTAGTAAAAATGAGTATTGAAAGAATATCTCCTGCAGTTTGGAAAGGTTCAATTTTTACCTTCCATTTGTGTACTTCGCTTCTACAAGGAAATTTTGTTCTACATACTTCTGGAAAGTGTTTCAGAGCATAACTCCATGCCATTGCATTCTTTTTTTATTGAATTCTATTACACAACCAATAGTTTATTAAATACATATGGAACAGAATGTGCGCTTGCTAATGTCCCATTCAGCTATCATTCAATAATCAGAACTCTCCAGCCATAAAATGAAAATAGAGATGACACTTCATGCTAAGCTATTTCTTCCTCAAAATGAGAGTGTTCAGGGCAAAGATTGTGTCTCTTGAGTGCTGCTGTATACAGCATCTTACCTGCCATAGATGCTCAACACTTGTTCAATGAGAAACTCACCCCGAGGTTCTATGAAGTTAGAATTTTGATCAACTCACTGGAAGTGAGTAAAGAAGACAGAGTGAGAGCTGTGACAGGTTTTGTCTGGAGAGCCAGATTGACAGGCACAGCTGAGTGAACTGAAGCTGATCATGTCCTTGTCACTCTCCCAATCCGTAATTCCAAGTCTAACAGCTTGCATAGATTCATCAGACAGAAAACAGTAATTACACAGACGTAATAAAGGGGCGATTCCCAGAGAAGATTCTTCAGTATATTGGATGTCACAGTAGGAAATGTATTTTTGTAGCTTTTAGGGAAGATGAGCACCACAGGTACTGGCATTGTGGTGCATGCTCTTTGGCAGTCAGATCTTTTATTAGGGTCATTTCAGATAGTCTCGGGTTCAGCTGAAATTGGGAAATCATCCTAAAATGTCTTAAAAGTAATGTAAGTCAAGAATGATGAATCATTATAAAGCATGCATGCTTCTTGTTGACTTGCTATTAATAGGCATTCTCATAAATGACTCACTTGATATGAAATTAAATTAATTAAACGAAACCTTCCCATGGCTTTGCCTTTGATCACATTTAACTATTGTATCAGCAGAGTTATATCTAATGAAAAGACAGTGAAATGTCATAGGTTAGATGATGTCAAAAGATAAGGATTAATAATCAGTGGCCAATGGTGTTTTGTCATCTTCAGGATAATGATAGACAAAGATAAACCACAGAACAAATATATTCTAAAGTTTATGATTATAATCCATAGAAAACATATAAACTAAATAACTGATTAAATATTTAAGCATTGCTGCATTGATTTACTTTTCTGCAAAGTATCCTGAATGCCAAAATACTGAGTACTAGATTCTGTGTTGGAAAGAATTTGTTTAGCAATCTCAGGACAATGTAATTTGCTAGGAAGTTGACTGATTAAACTTTATTGGCCAAACCAAATTTATTTGGAAAATAAATTCCTTTTAACATGCAAATCTATGTGATCAGTTTTTCTTTAATATCCATTATTGTACCCACCACCTCATAAGTTTGATCTGCAGTTCAATTATTTGAATTATGTTTTCAAGTTACCTTTTTTTACTGTCTCAATGGGAAGGTAAACAGAGAAACATTTTTATAAAATTTGGAAGGTGTCTGATTAAATTAGAAGGTGTCTAAATCCTGATCCAAAATAAAAATGATGAAATCATAGCGATAATCTGAAATTATAATTTCAATAAAACCTATTTGACTATGAATTATTACTCAAAATCATGAATTTTTTTTTGTAATTAAGATAATGGGCTTGAACCAAACTCTTATGTTTTGAGTACATTAAAATGAGCTTTACAACATCCATATTTTAATAAAATATATCAAGAAGTATAAATTAATATATTCTAAGCATTAATACTTTGATTAATTATGTTTTAAAGTCAAACTTTAAAAATCTTTCTTTTGTCCTAAAAATATTCTGTCAAAAGTCAGATTATTGAACTTTTTAAAAGAAATTTAAGAAACGTTTCAAAATGAGTGTGATGCTGGATTATGTAGTCTACGAAAATATAGATCTAATTTTCAACATAGAATTATAATAAGATTGACGATACTCAACATGATCATTTGTGGTGCAGCCTATAACACTCCAATGTCTACAAGGCCCAGGAAGATAAATGAGTGAAAAGAGGTATAGGAAAGTAAGCCACATGTATAAAAATGGTTCTCTTTATTCTATACGCTATGAGACATGACAATACAATTAGAAGAAAAATTGCACCTGACACTTGTGCAGCATCATGAAGACAAATGGCAGTGTAGAGTCTAAATCCCGTGTAAAATGATAGCCCTTATCTGCTTCCATCCAACTGTTGATGTGCAGAATGGGGCCAAAGCCATAGCTGGCATCTGCATGGCAAGAGGAGCTGAATGTGAAGGGTTTTATGTCTAACCTACCAATGTTAAATGATGACCATATTTTACTGTGAGTAGCTTTATCTTTGTCTTTTATGGTGTTTTTCCCATTGTAAATAGAGGGTCTTTTTCTGTAATAGAGTTGATGTATCTTGCCTTTATATTTTGCTCCTTTTCTGTTCCTTTCTACCCCCAGATTTAAAAGGGTATCTTCCTACAGTGTGAGTTTCAATGCAAAATTGGTGAGAATAGATTGTTATAGGATTCTAATTTCAAAATTGTTTACCCATGTGAAAAGCCAATTGCAGTCTCATTTATTTAATACTCTACCTTTCTTTTCACTGGTTCTGGCACCACTGTGTTTTTAAATACATGTATCCCTGTGTGTTTCTAGACAAGCTATTATATTTATTTGTCTTATATTCACCTACCATTACCTTTCTCCCCTAATTACCACCACTTTAGACTGGATAGCTGGCTTTTCTCTAACGTGATTCATCATCATCACTCTTCCTCAGCTCTGCCTTGGGTATTTTTGACCATTTATTCATCAGTAATTGTTGTAACATCATTCTGTTGAAATAAAAAGGTGCCTGGGATATTGACTAAAATTGCAGTTGACTTACAGATGCTACTGAGGCTGAGGATGTGTAGCCTTTCCTTGTGATGTTTTGTTTTGTTTTTTCTAAATGTAACTTCCATTGTGGTCTATCTAATGTTAGTCTTTGTTAAAGCCTTTCAACATTTTATTATTTTTTAAATAAAGCCCTTTTACATCTTGTGTTATATTGGTTCCCATGCCCTATAATTTGCTTCTTTTATGAATGGTATTATTTAAAGATTTATTTTTAATTGGAGTTTCCTTGTTTATAGGATCACTGTTGATTTTTGTATTAGGGTCTTTATCCAGCAACATAGATACATTTCTGAGTTCTAATCGCCAGCCTGTAGAATCTGTTTTCTATACACACATTCAAACCACCTCAAATAACAAAAAATGCTTCTATGTCTATTTAATCTACATGCTACAGGTTTCTCTTTCCTTATTGATGTCTTCATCATATATGTGTTTTCTATTTCATTGTGGGATAGATTTTCTATTTAGGGTTGTCAGACGTATGGAGAGAGAAAAGAAAATAGGACACGCCGTTTGATTGGAACTCAGATAAATAATTTTTGAGAGCATGCTCTGTATAATTTCTCCATTGCTGCTGTTAAGGTATGTTTTGTAACTGAGAATGTTGTCCCCCATGGCCAGTGCTGCGTGTGACCTTGAGGAGAATGTGTGTCCTGCTGCTGTCAAGCGGAATGTTCCCTGGGTGTCCATCACGTCCAGCTGAGTGACGGCGCTGTGCATTGCAGCTGTGTTCCGACTGAGGGTCTGCCTGCAGGGCTGTCAGTCCTGGTGGAGGGTGAACTCTCCAGCGATCACAAGGGCTTGAATATTTCTCCTCCCAGTTCTATGTGCTTTTCTCCGTGGATTTTGTGGAGGCCCCTACACTTTGCAGAGTTTTAGTCTTCTTGGAGAATTAACCTACTTATTTTTATTTAATTTCCTCTTTATTTCCGATAATTTTTATTACTCTATAATTTGCTTGGTCTGAAATTAACACAGCTAGCACAGCTTTTTAAAAAAGTAGTGTTTGTAATGTATATCTCTTCCTATTTCTCCACTTTCATGCTATCTGTGACTTTATGTTTCAATCTCTAATGGAAGTCGTTTTAATTGCCATTTTTGCAGGTACTGTATTATGTTTTTTGGCTTCATCCTATCCTCAGTAAGGCATCAACTTTTCTCTAGGATACAGGTAACTTCGTTTCAGCAAAAATCAATTTGTTCTTTTAACGTGGGAGCATCTTCCCCACAACCCTGACTTCCTGATGTGAAGCAAAACCAAGAAGAATAATTTGTTTATGTGCAGTGGAGGCCTCGAATTCTGAGTCTTATTGTTTGTGGCTAAAAATTCCGCGTTATGAACTGTTGCTCCTATCCTTGTCATGTAATTCGGGGGCAGGCAGCTTGGTGATTTGTTTCTTAATTTAACAGAGTTCAATATACCACCACCTGCTGCCAAAAAACCTGTGCAGAGGCATTACCATTTGTACACAGAGTCCTCAGAGACAAGAGGAAAAAGCTGTTCGCTAAAGTATGTAGCAAAGAAAGGAAACATCACATTTAAAATCCAGTTACATAACCTCACCTTTCTTGTGTATGGATTCAGTAGCACAGAAGTAAACCAACGATTTTTATTAAATTACCAGTCATCAATTCATGTCAAATTTAACCATAATTGTTAGGCAACACTTGATCACTTCTCCCCCAAATGTAAAATGGCTACAATGACTATTTAATAACCAAGCAGAGCTTTATATTCTTAACTTAATGCTGCCACGACAGCATGTTATAACTAAGAGGTTATAAGTTCACGGGTTTGAATGTGCGTGTGGGACTTCAAAGCTACTCTATATTGAAAAACTAACAACGTAAGACCCTTCTGCGTCGTGCCTGTCATGTGTTTGTTTTCTTGCACCGTAATTCTCACAACTGGAAACTGAAAGCCTGCCCAATGCAGGGGTTTGTCCTCTACACTCTGACTTGTCGCCCTGTTTTTGAAAAGTTGACCTTGAGAAGATGTACAGAGGTGACAGTGCGGGAGGGGCAGGGTCAACGGGACCCTGCCCTTGGGCCGGAGGGATCGCAGCTGCATCATAGCTCGCACTAGTGTGCTTCACTGTAGATGAACTGATTCACTGAACAACCTGTTAACAATGACAACAGGACATCCTACCTACTCACATGCCTTCAAACGTCTCGCCTAGAATGGCCCCCAGAGGTTATCTTTCCTTCCACACAACTGCCTTGCTCCTTCTTCTCTAGTCTACAAAGCACTCATTGCAAAACCATCATGAATTCCTTATTGGTATCATGTTTCCTGTTGTCGATGCACTTTCTGGCTCATCTTTCACCATTTCTTTAAATATCCAAGGGGTAGAAATGGTCATGAGAGGTTAGCTTTGTCCCCATGACCTTGATCTAAAGGTTGGAGGGGAAAATGGATACAGAATATGCCTCCTGTCCATATGTAGTCTTTTAGGCTTATCATCTTTGATATAGGGCTCACTTCTTCTCGTTATCTCCTTAAGAAAAGCTAGGAAATAAAACTTAGGTCTCAGAAGCAGCCAATTACATTCCAGAATGGGCATTAATAGCCCATATTTTCTCTGTTCATATCCACTTTCAAAAGAAATGTCCAGATTATAATATTCATCTACCTTGAAATCAGAAGTGATAAATAAGATGAAAAAATATCAATACTATTTATAATTTTCCCCAAACAAACAAAAATTGTAATTTTTTATTTTAGTGCCTGATGCTAGGAAAATTGAAAGAGATTATTTAAATTTCTGGCCAAGGAAGACATTCTAAATATTTCATCGGTCACCCTTTGTCAATGCCCCAAATGGAATCTCTTCTATTGCTTACAATAAAGTTTCTTAACAATTTTCAATGAATTTAGTTAATATTTATCAACTGCCTATTATTTCCAACCCAGAAATCTCCAACCATATTCTTGACTTAACTAATATGGTTCTCCCTTTTAACCCCTTTACATGGGTTACATACCATTGGTCATCTCTCTTTTAGTTCTAATTGCTACCTTTATATAATTATTTTTCTTTTATTCAAATAGCCTGATACATTTGCAGGCAGCTATACAGTCATTTTTGTTTTGCTGTCAGCATCCCTGAACATGAATCTGAAAAATTTATTTTTGCTTCTTAAAATTTTTTCTCTCTTTAACATTTGTAAAGATTAGTTGAGTTTGCTAACAAATCTATCTATATAAAAGCCTAAGCGACCGTTATGACCAAACGACCAGTCAACCAGTCACTATGATGCACACTGACCACCAGGGGGCAGATGCTCAATGCAGGAGCTCCCCTTGGTGGTCAGTGTGCTCCCAAAGCCAACCTCCCTTGTGGACCAACCTCTCATGGTCCCTCCCTCTGGCCAGCCAGCCCCAATTGGTCCCCCCACCCCCCCCACCCCCGGCTTGCCAACTCCAATAGGGACTGAGCAAGATGGCCCTGATTGCTGGCCAGGCCAAGGGACCCCACCCGTACACGATTTCATGCACTGGGCCTCTAGTATACATATATAATTTTAGAATATCAACATTGATAAGAAATAATTGTTTTATAATTATGATGATAAAATTGTGCCAGGAGTATATCTCACTGATAAATGTATTACACAGAACCAAAGTACTTGATACAAAATAGCTAGCATTATAGTTACAAGCTTTCTGTGACAAATATTGGCTTTTTCACTCAAAGAATATTTAAGTTTACAATGTAATACCTTTCACACGGTGAAAGGTTAAATGGAACAGAGTTGCTTAAATATCAGGGAAGGCATCACAAAATCAACACCCAAAAAAGTTCTGATTATTTGATTTAGTTTAAACAATGCAAAAAGTGCTACTTTTCCACTTTCAATTATTTGAAAGAATGCACAGTTTTCTAAAGAAATAGCTAACGACTTTAACATTATAAAACTGAGAGGACTGTATTTGCACACTATTCCTGCAGACACGAGAAAAGAGGAACACTAGAAAAGGAATGCTGCAGAAATACAAAGTAATAACATTTTATTATGAACCAAATGCCAACATCATAAATCATGGAAAATATAATACTCTCACTGCCAATTACAGTGTTTTTGTAGACAAATATATGTTGTTATTCTAAGCTATAGCAATTAATAATTATTAATGAATCTAATATTAATGGGAAATATTTCCCATCTAAAAAAGGAAAAGTAGTATATTATTCTAAATAGTAAAATATATAATTAATGCATTAAAATCTGATTATATTAAGTGAATTATTCTGATTGCCTATGTAATGAGCTGATATTTCTACTTAAATTACATTATTAAGACATTTAAAAATAACAAGCTCTGCAGAATACTATATTATCATTAATATTGCAATGCATTTTAACGCATTATTAGTGACAAGAAGGTCTCATTACTTTCATTTAAAATAGTTGAATTTTCAAATGACTTATTGAAAAAGTAATACACAAGTTAAACTTGAAATATTAGGAAATTCATCTTGAACTTGAGATCGAACAGGAACAGTGAACACAGACACAGTACAAGTATCACCAGCCTCCGAAGTTTGTTTTCTGTTTGTTTGTTTTTAACGCAGCCAATTAGAGGCCTGGCTGTGGGATCGCCTGTGCTGACATTTCACCTTGCAGTGCATTCGCCCTCGACAGGAGCCACAAACAATAATGATGTGAGCGAACTCATCCAGCGAGAGACAATCTTTGCCTTTGCTGTTGACTCCCCAAGATCACATTTATGTTTTTACAGCGTGAGGCAAGAGGTCACAGAGAGTCAGAATCCACAGCACAATTCTGGGAGGAAATCTGAAGCATGTGTTCGCCAGTGCTATGGTGTTCTTACAACCCTGATCAAAGCCCGGATAGCCAGAGAAATGTGGGGAAAACAGTGTGTTCTAGGCAATTAGCCCGATTTTCCAGAGATAATGTATTCCCTCCAGAAGACACGTGGCCGCTCAGGTGCGCCTGAGACCTGCCAGTCTTCCGTGCACACGGCTGGTCACAGGATATAAATTAGATACACGTTTTAAATATTTTAAAATCAACCAAATGCTTTTTCTCCTCTACTAATGCAACCCCTGCTTCAACTTTTAGAATTTCTCATATCTGTGTCTTGATATTTCAGAAAGAAAAATAGTGGATATATCAAGTTTGGGGAAAATATGTCATCTAGCACAAAACCCTGTCATGGTCAAACACAGCTTGGTTGTCAAACAAGGAGAGAAAATACCAAACAGTCAGGGTTCTAAAGAAAGCCAGGGTGGCCTTGCATTTCGTGGAGACTTTACTCATATGACCTCTGCCCACTTCTCCAGCCTCAACCACTCTCATCTCAGACTCTCCGTTCTCCGGGCCCCCAAATCGCTGCATTTCCTCTTGTCCTTGGCTGCACCCCAGGGGACGGGGTTTTACTGAGGGCATCTCACTGCTGAGCGCAGTGCACCCTGTAACCTGGCCGAGTCTGTGATCGCTGTGCTGTCAGCCTCGGTGGACAGGAGCTTCACTGTGAAATTGTCTCCGCCCCTGTCTTCCCTCCAGCTAGTGTGGGGTGTCCGGCCTGGGCTACATTCAGGAAGCCAGGAAAATGCCTCTGTCTCTGGATCCCGGGCGTGGCGAGCACAGGGCCACCAGACCCTTCTTGGTAGCAGAGCGGGATTCCCTGGGCACGCACGGAGTCCAGGCCTGTGCCCAGGCCCAGTGTGCAGAAAGGTCAGGATGGCGGCATCACGGTGTTCTGTGGGCATGGACCTGCACCTGGAAGGGATCCACAAGCAAATGATGGAAGGACATGCTCCTGATGGGTGATGTCCACTGCTTAGAGGGAATGCGTTCACAGTGCTCCAGGCATGGTCTCTGAGCAACACCAGTGATCCCTACCTGACAGAGGGTCACTGAGCATGAGGCAGAGAGGGTGTAAGCGACAGGGTCAGAGAACAAAGTCCTCTCACTTCACTGCCCAGCATTGACCCTGCTTCTTCTCACAGGTTACCATGGTCAGAAACGTTGGGATTATGTCTCACCCAAATCCATTCAACGAGGTCTCTCCATCATTTCTTTGTCCTAAGGGGGACATACTTGAAATTACCCTTCTTTTTGTTTGGTTAAATGGCTATTTTTTATCGCCTGAAGGAGCTGCCTTTTTTGTTTGTTTCACTTGCTTTATGAAAGTTCATACTAAGGTTGAAGAACAGTGAAGGTTGGGTTTATTTTTCTCAGATGTTGGCTTCTACTAATAACAGAAGAATGTTAGAAGTGAACTATTTTTGCCTACTTCCCCTTCTTATTCTCTACTTCCAGTGAAGTCAAGACGATGGACTCATTAAAACAGATATAATTAGATAAATCATCTACATATATAAAAGGCTAAGTGACCGACCGACTGTCTGATTGACCATCCAACCAACTGACCAACCCGCCAGTACATCTGACTCGCACTGGCAATTTAAAAATAGACATTGACTCATGTATGTGCGATACATAAAAAGCTCTCACTGGCGCCAATCGCACGTGACCCACTGGCTGGTACATATGACACGCACTGGCAATTTAAAAATATTTTGTATTTTAATTTTATAATACTATATTATATATGTTATTTTGACATGTAATTTTTTGCAGTAATGTAATTACTGAATGAATCTTCTAATAATTTCTTTTCAATGTGCATGAATTTGTGCACCGGGCCACTAGTCTTCAATAACCTGCCAATGCTCAGTGTCTGAGGGAAACCCAAATGAAGCTGGCGTTAATGCAGAACTATGTTACAAGAAGCTGTCAATGCCGATGTATTTTTACCAGAATATTGCATTTCTCTTCCTGTCTCCTGTCCTTGGTTTCTTAATCAAATTTATGTCGATGACACAGACTAATACCCAGGAGTAAGCCTGACAAGTCCATCGTCATATCCAGAGTTTATTAAGGGAACTGCCATACTGGGCTCATCTTCGGCAGGGATGGCATATCTTCCCTGCCAGGTGGAAGGGGCTGATGGGCTCTAAGGACAGGGAATTGTGGGTAGGGATACAGGGGCATGACCTGCCCCAGGTAAGGGGAGAAGCACCTGCTCCAGGAACCAGCACCAGCCAGCATGCTGTCCATCTCTGAGGGGTTTATTGGAAGCGAGCGCTGCTCCGGCCAGGATCTAGCTTCTAGCGTGAGGCTCTGGCAGTGGCTTGGCAGCAGCCAGGACATCGGATAATAATCTCTCCTCCGTACTGATGTTGCCCGACAATAACTCTCCTCGCACAAATGGAGTTATGGAGAGCTGCACTTGCTCCCTATTGCTACTGTGACAAGTTACATCTAGCAGCTTAAAGCATCACCACTGTATTCTCTCACAGCTTTCTGGATGTCAGGAGTCTGAACTGAGTCCCACTGTGTGAAAATCCAGGTACCGACAGGGCTGCGTTTCTTATAGGGGAGACTTCGTCTTCCCTTTCCCAGCTGCTGGAGGCTGCCTGCGCTCCTTGGCTTGCTGCCTCCTTCCATCTTTGAGGCCGGCAAGGACATGGAACCTTTCTCTTGCTGCTCTCCCTCCAGTCCAGACTCTTCTGCCTCCGTCTCCCCGTTTAAGGACCCTTGTGATTTCAACAGGCCTGCGGGGAGAAGCCAGCATAATCTTAGCTAAGGTCGGCTGATTAGGCAAAGGGCAACCTTAACCCCCATCTGCCCGGTAACAGCACCTGCTCGTGGTCTCTGGGACATCTTTGAAGAGCATGGTTTGACCCATCACAGCAGCCTTGACTGATTTTTGTTTTCCGGGAGGATTTGGTTCATTCTTCTCTTATTTTTGAAATCTGTTCTATTACCATTTGTAAAACACATATCCCCTCATTCTGTTTCAGCTCAACTGCTGAATCTCAGAGCAGGGGCACCTGGATTCGGGAAAGTGCCCCCTGTTTTCCCTTATAAATCCCCTCAAGGTAATGTAGCCTCTGGACATTGACATAGCCAGGGATTCTGAGATTGTAGGCAAGAAAAATAAAGAAACTTCACAGGGCACCAGTTCTCGCCTGAGGTCGGAAAGAGGAAAGGTAAAGCTTCTGCTGAATTTATCTTGTCGCATTTAAATTGCAAAATAAGACTTGTCGCATTTAAATTGCAAAATAAGACTAATGAGGACAGAGTGACCCTGAGGGCGTCCCAGAACATGCTCCGTTCCCAAGAACCTTCCAGCCCTGGGAGCCAAGTCCAGGGCCCGCGGGCATATCCAAGGCAGCCCTGGGAGAACACTGGTTACGTAAGTTGTTAAATACTTATTACTGAATAGAAGCTTATTGTTCCACTCATGACTTTTGCTCACTTGTGATAGGAAACTCCCCATTCATAGAAACAGTTTTCATAGATTTCGAGGAAATGCCGAACTCCACCACTGTGCCCAGTACAAGTTGGACACAGGTAGGTGTCTGTTCTATTTTGTCCGCAAGTGTATTTTGTGTTAGTGTAACTCCTGCACAGGCTTCACACTTCAGCTCTAAAACCACCCTCCATCTGAGACTTCCGATTTAGAAAGTCCTTAAGCGTTTTTTATGTGCTTCCTTTAAAAATGTCGCTCAGAGGATTTAGAATTCTATTACTTCCTTGCAGACTAACCTCCAACCTCCTTGACATTGTTGAGAACAGAAGACATCACCTATCTGGCTTTGTGCTCCCCAAAGAATCACACAGTGGCTATCACAGGGTAGGTGCAAAAATACCTGTGGATTGATATGCAAGTACTGCATTTGGGAATAGACTTCCATATATTTTAATTTTAAAAAATCTCTGCTTTTTCTATTCTCCATACCTCTGATCCCTGAAAATATCAAATTTACCTCTAAGGCTGTTGTGTCATGATGTTGACATTAATAATACCAATGAACACATTTTATAAATAATTAATGTGCAAAGCTTCTTATTGAGATTAATATACAACTATTTTTGAATTTGTCCTAGGAACATATTAAAAAAGAAATAGACAATTACACTCTCATGGTGTTATCTATAATAATAAAAGGATAATATGCTAATTAGACTGGACGTCCTTCAGGATGAAGCGGGGCCAGAGGGAAGCCTGGGTTCCGGATGCCAGAGGGAAGCTGTGGTGGGCTGTTTCTGTTTCCCGCGACCCGCACGGGAAAACGACAGGTTCTTGAGCGGAGGAGCTGGGGATTAAGAAATTAAAGAAAGACCAAGATGCAGAAATAGATTTTAAGCTGGGGCCAGGTGGGCGCCATCCTCTCTGATGGAGAGGTGGCAAAGCGGCTGAGCCACACAGCAGGTTTATTTTAAAGGCCTAGATTTACATATCTAGTTCCGCCCCTGCCTGATTAACATGTCCAGCCTTATTGGGGAAGCATGTTCCCAGGGCGTGGCTCTGCCTAAGCTCTGAGTTCAGCTGACAATAATTATAAGAAAATGCCTAGGTGCCTCCCAGGCGGCCCTCTACATCTCCCCCGTTTTTGTTTTTTAAGCTACTATAATAAAAGTAAAATTTTAAACATTAATAGTAGGGCTCTAGAATTAAAACAATTGTAAACAATGCAAATGCAAAAACTAAACTACATACATGTTATCATTTTCAAAATTTGAACGTTAAGAACAAAACTGGCTATTAAATATTAACAAAATAATGCCAATGCAAAACAACAATATGAAAAATCAGAACTATGGACATATTAACATTTTTGCTACTAAATGAGTAAAAAGTCTGTTTTGCTGCTGGTGTATATTTACTCAGAGTCCTTGGACTTGGCTGCGCAAGACTTTGCAGAAGACTGGCAGCTAACAGATGCTAGCATGAGCAGGAACATGGTTGAAGAAGTAGCTTCAACTTCTTGCTTTTCCACAATCTGTTGCGCTTCAGTCGTTAACTTCTTCAGATGACTCCATACTGGCACAACAGTCCCTTGCGTCTTTCAGTTTTCTTCTTCTTTACCTTTGCTGTCATTAGGGCAGTACTTAGTCCTTTTGAATGAATGGCCACAGGAGCTTGTCTGAGTCCGTTGTGGTGATGGATGTAACGCTCTGGCACCTGAATTGGCTGCATTGCTCCTTCTTCCTTGCTCTTGGTCCTGGGCAACCTGCAGCAATGCACAGGTGCTGACTTCTATCATGACAAGGCGTCTTCACCATCTCCATCTCTGAACTGTCTCTCCTGTCTTTGTGGCTGGAGCAATCTGGTCAGTTGGGATCTGTTGTTGCAGGAATCTACATGGTCTGGGAGCTGTTCTTCTGAAAGTATACAAACATATTCTCGACCAAAGGTTAAAGGAAAAACCTTACTTGGGGTCTTTTCTTTAAAATGATCTTCTCCTGGCTTTCCCTGACATCATGTGTTTTTTCTGGGTGTCTCGCTGTTAGCATTAAATGAAAAATTTTATCTAAATGTAATTTAGTTATAGGATATTTTTCTTTACATGGTATTTTTCCACTATCCCCCCTTTTTTATTTAATTATTAGGAGGATTTTTGGAAAATTTACAATGCAGTCTAGATAACTTTAAATTCCAACTTTTTGCACAAAAATATGACTGCTTTAGGTTCATAGCATGTTAAGCAATTTTATCATGAAATGAAAATTTTGGTTAATACCTTTTGAATAATTACTTATTTCAAATTAGCCAAATTTAATTTGAAAACTTGACAACTATTTTACTGTCAAATTTAATATTTTAACAATCATAATTTACATTGTAAATATTAATTGAAAGGATCACTTTACGTCCTTGAGGAGGCTTGAGCATTCCTGTTGTTAGGTTAGGTTTAAATTTAGAGTCTGTTAACTAAGCCTTCGTTTTTCTGGATACTATTTTCAGCTGGACCAAGTCTCTTCTGTTATTTGGTTCCTGATCTGGGCTGGGCATGGGAAGCAAGAAGCAGCCATGGGGACAGGAGACCTTCCTCAGAAGGGGCGAGTGTTCAAGCCCCTGCACTATTGGGGGGGGGTGAGGATCTGTGCCCCACCTCCGTTGAACCCCAAGTTTTCTCCTACTGACCCCCGACTGTGCCTGTCTTAGGTCGCCCCACCCTGTGGGGTCTTACCCGTCTTTGACTACCAGCCGTACTCTCTGGGCCAAGTAGGGTGATGTGAGGTTCAGTTCTGTCTCCTTGTTAGCCTATGTCCCTCTGGCCTCCATGCCCAGCTACTGCCTTTGGATCCCCTCGCCTGCTGGCGGGGCCCTGGCATTGATCTTCTCTAGAGACGGCCCAGCTTATGCCATTGGGCAAGAGACAGATCCATGGTACCAGCTTTTCATGATCTCAGTTTGAACGGAGAGCTCAGATAACAGCTGTAGACAATTGGAATCCTCTTGGCAAAAAAGATCAAGAGAGGTCAACACAGAATGCTTAAGTGCCTTCCCAGGAGGGAATAAATACTTTTATGTCCTTAAATATTAAATTGCTGCCAAACATTTAAAGAATTAATTTGTAAGTTTGTTTGGGATAAATGCACAATATACTGTTTTAAAGCATCAAAACTATTAATGAAACTTGTAGAATAATACCATGTAAGAATATTCTTTGCTCTAGGTCATGACAACTTAATTTTAAACTCAAGGTTTGGAAAGAGGAACCTAGTTTTCAAAAAAAAAAAAAAAAAGGCAATTTACAGCCAAATTACAGTTCTGGGTAAACACATTATCTAGAGTCCTTGGGTAACTTAGGTTAAACTTAGGCATGTTATCTAAATTACAGTTTTGGGTCTAGAACCCTGGATGACCTGGGTTAAACTTAGGCACTTTATCTAAATTACAGTTTTGGGTCTCCAGAACACTGAGCCGACACGTTAACTGGAGCCCTTTGACCTTGGGATAGCCGTGCTGTCCCTCCCAAGTAAAGGAAAAATGTGCCTTTTACTAGGATTCAATTGCTTACAAGGATAGTAATTTAAGTAAGTATTTTTTTTTTTAAAAAGGCAAAGCAAGTAAATTTAGTGTTTAGTATACTTCTGATTCACAAGGGGCAAACGCTGCCCCACCTCCAGCCTAATTTTAAAATGCAGCAGCAAGGAGCTTTTGTTATTTCAAATTATATCTTAAAATTTCACTGATGTATTTTAAGAAATATTAAACAAAATAACTTGTTTTGCCCTTTCTAGAGGCAAAAACTTAAAATATATATTTATTAATTTTTATATGATAAAGCTTTCCATGTGATTTCAAGTATATTAAATTTGGTTAAATTAAAAAATCCTTTAAAAAGAGAGAATAAACTTTTGAAAACATTTCAGGGCCCGTGTAATTTCTCAAAGTCATTCCTTGGTTATAGTTTTGAAATCCAACTTGAAAGACCATCAAATATATATATATATATATATGATTTAAAAAGTATATACTTCTTATAATTATCAAGAGATATCAATTAAATTTAAACTGGTTTTAAAATTTCGGCTGGGATCACAGAAGTTGGATTACTGTTATCAGTCCCTTTTAAATACTTTGACATAAGCTATTTAACTTTTGTTTAGGGAGGGAACATATAACCTTTAATTGTCCTTAGTTTAAGGAAAGTAGGGTTTTCTAGATTTAAGAGATTAGAAAAATGACTTAGCCTTTTAAAGGAATACAAGCTCTATTGTCGGCCCTTATAAAGCCAACTGCTCAAAACATTGGTCTATCATATCACTTAAATTATATTAAGACCGTGATTGCTAACTTTATTAAGCATTAAAAATATCTTCTTAAAAATAGTATTAAATAAATCCTCGAAGCAAGCACACTTTCCCTATCCACATTTCCATAGTAAAACTCCATCTTAAAGCTCCACCCCTGAAATTCCACCCTGCCTCAGTGAGAAGACATTCCTTTTTGGCTAAATCAGAGGGAGGGGCCTTTGCTGTTTCAAGATGGCGGCCCCCAGGGGAGCGGCAGGCCATGGGGCTGACATGGCAGCTGCCAAGTCAAGCAGCCCAAAATGGTGGCTGTCTACACTGTTCTTTGACAGAGCAAACCAAAATCCCTAAAAGATAGATGACTGTTATGGGTTGGCTCAACGAGATAGACCACCGACTCAGAATTTTAAATTTGAAAGCCTTTTTATTAAGCTGGCCAGCTGACCACAGCCCGTACCTTCCCCCTCTGGGAAGCCTCGCGGCATGTGGCAAAGAGCAAGTGTGCATTATGATTTTTATAGCAAAAACAGTGTTACCTTAGAAGCTCACAGAAAGTTCATAAGCACAAAGGGGGGGTAAACAGAGTCACACCTGACTGGTCTAAGACAATCTAGCAATTTTTCTTTCATGGTTCTTAACCCTGCAACCCCCCTCCATACGTCAGTCCCTCCTCCCAGCACATACACAATCCTCATATCCTGGCAACACAATTCTTCCTCATACATCCCCCCTCCCTCCGAGCACATTCAATTTCTCATGTCTCATTTCCTCCCCTTAGCACATTCTGTAACATTCTGTAACCCTTCCATGCCGCAGTCCCTCACCCTAGCACAATGACCAACATTATATTGTAGACAAACAGAAATCTCATTAGCTGTTTATACCCTTTATAATTATCTTAAAGAATATCAATCAAATTTAAACTGGTTTTTGTATTAAAAAATTTTCAGTTGAGATTATAAAATTAATCTTTTTTAAATCAGACCAAGAAGTAACATATTTTGAATTTCTAATTATTTAAGAGAAAGCACATTTTATTTTTTCAAAAACAAGTTATACTTTAGATATTTAATTAATTTCTCCCGATTCAATTTGCACTTTAAACTTTCAGAGCTTACAAGTCAAATATTAGCAGTTCTTTGATTAACTACACTTTTATATTTTTAAGAATAAATTTAAAAATCTAATAATTAACTTTAAACAGTGTTTTTTCTGCCCTGCCCAGGGAAACTGAGAAGCAAACTTGTATTAAAAAATGACTACTGGCGGAAAGCTGATTTCAAAGGAACCAACTTTTGGCCGCTTGACCTTTGCTGGGAAGGTCTGATAGCAAAAGGTGTAGCCATTGAAATGCAAATTTAGCATTCCTAAAGATGGCTGCTGGCGGGAATTGGATTACCTGAATGCTAGGGGAAGGGCGTGTCTACCCCTCCCTCCATTAAAAAAGGATGTAGCTTTAAACCTTTTAATGGCAAGAAAAGAGACCTTAAACTTTCAGAGCTTTAAATCTTAGGTAGCAAATTAAATACTTAGCATTTTTCAAATCAATACTTTTACATTTAAGGATACATTTCAAATAAAATATAAGGCATTTTCAATTAATAGATTAACTTCTATCATTTAGACTTCATACTAGGCATACTTAGATCAACATTTCAGTATTATAAATCTCAATACTTTTAGATGATTTAAACTTAAAAGTTTTAAGTTTCCAGCCAATAAGCCTGGCATAGCTGCTAAATTTCAAAATGGTCACAATTTTCCTGCTGGGGAAGTCAAGAAGTAAACCCATAGCTATTCACATGTAAACTTGACTATCAACTTCCTGGTGGTATTTGCCTCAGCGCTGGAATCGCCTTGGGAAACCAGCCTGTATTTCTTTCTTAGGTTCATCTCCGCCATTTTTAAGGCCAAAACAGTCTTGGGTTTTTATTCTGTACACAGCAAAAGTTCAAGTTCAGCTCAAAACTATGTGCACTCGTTTTTAAACTGGCCTTTTCTCTTTACATGTGCACAGAAATCCCGGATACATTTATGAATTTGTAAAAGCTTTAAGTCATTAGCTGGAAAAAAAGATAAAGATGGCGAAGATGAACAGAAGAAGTGGCTTTCTTGGGGAGTGGTGTCCATATTGGATGGCCACGTGGGCTTCCCCCACCTCCTTGTTTCTTAGGAGGAAGATTCAGTAATGGTCTGGCATTTACTCTTTTTCTTTTATTTATTTTTCAATTTTTATTTATTTTTATTTTTTCAAGGAAAGAAAAGATTTTTTAAAATAAAGAATCATTGGCAGTTGCTGAGAAATTCCTTTAATCCTTTTCTATTTGGTTACAAGTAGTTTACACGTGGAGGCAGAGGAGGTGCAGATGGTATTCTTAGAGACTCGCACCCTTCTACTCCAGGCTGTAAGGCCGTGGCTGCACCCCACTTAGACATTCTTAAACTCTCCTGTGCTGAATCAAGGCCATCACCAATTAAAATAGGAATTTTCTCTGGACTTTTTGCTGAGTATTGGCCACACAACTGCTTTCTAACCTTTTCCCAGGTTTCATCAACAAAGCTTAAGAAAGAAATCAAGAATTTGACTACAATTAACAGAGCATAGTTTAAAGCATACTTTTAAGTATTTGAGAGTACAGATCTCTTTCCTGAGACCCTGAATTACCCATATTTTACACCCGGTTGATTCAATTCACACAATACACTCCTTACCTTCAATCTGTCGTGTGCACACACTTCTAGGAGCGACCCCCTCGCTTTCTTCTCTTGCCTCCTTACTCAATCCCTGTTCGGCGCGCCAAATGTGGTGGGCTGTTTCTGTTTCCCGCGACCCGCACGGGAAAACGACAGGTTCTTGAGCGGAGGAGCTGGGGATTAAGAAATTAAAGAAAGACCAAGATGCAGAAATAGATTTTAAGCTGGGGCCAGGTGGGCGCCATCCTCTCTGATGGAGAGGTGGCAAAGCGGCTGAGCCACACAGCAGGTTTATTTTAAAGGCCTAGATTTACATATCTAGTTCCGCCCCTGCCTGATTAACATGTCCAGCCTTATTGGGGAAGCATGTTCCCAGGGCGTGGCTCTGCCTAAGCTCTGAGTTCAGCTGACAATAATTATAAGAAAATGCCTAGGTGCCTCCCAGGCGGCCCTCTACAGGAAGCTGGTGCCAGCAGCTGGGGGAAGGAAGGCCTGCTCTTGCATGAATTTCATGCATCGGGCCTCTAGTTATGTTATAGTAGCCTTGGTTCTTAAAGTTGAGTAGACTTTCCATGTTAAGTACTTTTCAAACAGGACAGGTCCTCACCATTTTATTGGAGGAAAGAGAAATGCATGGAACAAAGGATTCAAGACCCTAACAACCCCTTGTTTCTAGTTGCTAGTAGCATTAAAATGAGTCTGAAAACAAATAAGCTTTTTCTCTTACAATTGCTCTAACCACTTAGTTCAAAAGGCTTTCTGGTCTAATCTCTCCACACTCATCGCACATCATTCAAATTCTGACTGGGTGCTCATCTTCCTAACACTCAGGTCTCATCACTGATCAGTACAATGAAACTACGCTTTCATCCCCATAAAAACACAGCGTAACCACAGTCCTGCAGTGCAGAATGGTGGCTGTTCTAAATTACAAGGAGGCACAAATAAAAAGAAGGAAACAAAACATTCTCTGAGGCTTGCTGACTATAAAAGCTTATGTCAAAAGCTACCATTATCAATCACAGCATCCATCCTGCAGGATCAAAGGGCAACTCTCAGGACCAGCCAGTACCAGAGTGGAGAGCCTTTCACACCCAATCAAAGGACACTGAGCCGCGTGATGTTAGAACTGAAAAGAAGTTCAAGACTATCACCTAACTGTGGCTTATAAGAAACTCAACTCCGAAACTCTCCCACCTCTTAACTCCTTCAGCTGGGCCCTGCCTGGCATAATAAACACTCTTCACTACCCTTCCCATTTGTCATCTACGGCTACACAACAATTACAAGTTAGTGGCTTAAAAACAAGAATCATTTATTATCTCATAGACTTTCTCTTGCAGCAGTTCTCAACCTGTGGGTCGCGACCCCTTTGGCGGTCGAACGACCCTTCACAGGGGTCACCTAAGGCCATCCTGCATATCAGATATTTACATGACCATTCATAACAGTAGCAACATGACAGTTATGAAGTAGCAACGAAAATAATTGTATGGTTGGGTCACAACATGAGGAACTGTATTTAAAGAGCCAGAAGGTTGAGAACCACTGTTTTAGAGCAACTTACTTGGGTGGTTCTTATGAGACGGCAGTCAGGATGTCCGCCAGGGCTGACGTCATCTGCAGGCTTCCTGGGTGGGACTCGGCTTCCCAGGAGGCCTGTCTATGTGGTTGAAAGTGGGTGTTGGCTTGGGAAGAAGGCATCGCTTCTTCATCACATGGACCTCTGCATCGGGCTCGTGATACAATATCTGGCTTCACTGGTAGTGAGTGATTCAAAGGCAAGGTGGAAACCACAGTTTCTTAGTCCCTAGTCTCAGATATCACGTGTAATAATATTCATAAATGTTATTGGTGACAGAGATCAGCCCTACTCCTTGTGGGAAGGGACTACATCATGTCAAGAATACCAACAGGCAAGAATCAGTAGGGTGTTGTGAATCTGGCAACCACAATTCTAATCCTCTTTCCTGGTGTTTTGTGGACTTTCCTGTCTTACCTGATTTCTCCCAGTCATCACGTCCATTGAAACCTTCTCAAAGGATGGAAAATCCCCCCACCTCCAATTTTAGTCCAAACTCCAAAACTCTATTAGTTGTAAAGCTGATTAATGGATTGAAGTCCTTTTTGTTCTCCATCTGCATCTAAATAATTCCTCCTCTGTGCTCTTTTAAAAAGAACAATGCTATCCTAGTTCTTGTCATCAACTAACAGATCATCAGCCAACATGTCAGTACTTTCATCATTCATAAATTCCCCATCATCTGCAATGCAATCTTTTGCTCCATTATCAACTCATTTTAAGTATTTTTTTATAGTTAGGTTTATAATCTTGTTAGCTCATTCTTTCCCCAAGATTCCATCTACAGCCATTCTTTATTATGTTGAGTCCCTCAATCCACTGAGTCTTTTACTTTTTCCTCTCCAATCTCCCTTTTCTAACTTAGATACTATGGTCTGTTATATCTCTAAATTCTTACTAGCATCTCAATTTCTCTTTCTGTATTTTGTGTGTGTGTGTGTGTGTGTGTGTGTGTGTGTGTGGCATCCATCTGTTAAATCCACAGACCTGAATGATTTTTTCTGTTTCCACTGTTCTGAACACCAGAAAAACAACAACAAAAAACTTAAAAATACTCAAGGGACAGATGGAAAATACTGCAAATTAATTGAAAGAAAAACACGCAAACAAAAAAACCCCAGGACTTTCAAAATTTCTGAATAATTCCACTATGTCCCTCTAATTGATTTCCCCATTTATCCTAGCAATGGCTTCTTTTTAAAAATATGCTATATTATTTTAGGGTGGTTTCAGGTTTACAAAAAAAAATTGTGCAGAAAATACAGGGGCTTTCTATGTATTCCATCCCCTTCCTTTTCCCTCATACAATTTCTCCTATTATTAATATTTTATATTGGTGAGGATCATTTGCTACAATTGATGAACCAATATTAATACATTGCTATCAACTAAAATGCATAGTTTACATTGTGGGAAGGTACTACATACAGTTGTATGGGTTTTGGCAAATCACAATAATAGTCTCATACAAAATAGTTTCACGGTCCTAAAACTTTTCTGTGTTTCACCTATTCAGCCTTTTCCCCGCCCCTGGGCCCCAGGCAACCATCGATCTTTTCAGCATCTTTAGTGGCATCTTTTTCCGGAGTCACATCGTCGGAATTACATAGTATATAACCTTTCCACACTGTCTTCTTTGACTTAGGAAAGTGCATTAACATCACTCCATGTCATTTTGTCGCTTGATAGCTCATTTCTTTTTAATCACTGAATAATATTTCACTGTATTGCTGCACTCGAGTTTATTAATCTTTCTACTGAAGGGCATTTTGTTTGCTTCTCGTCTTGGCAATGTGGAGAGAGGAGAATGCCCCTGGGCAGGGCTCCAAGGAGGCTGGGTGTGAAAAGAAACTGAGGCAGAGAGACATCCCGAGGAGCCCAGGCGGGAAAGAACCATGGTGACTGCCAGGGTTCAGCCTGGGCTCCTCTCCACTCGGACCAGTTCCTCCCCATCTGCCCGCCTCGCTCGGCACAGACCCGCCTGCAGGTGGGCCTCTGCCTCCTCCCGGGCCTTCTCTGGCAGGACGGCCAGTACAGGTTTGCCTTCATGTTGCAAAACCCTGGCCAAGTTTTCAGAAAGAGAGCAGAATTCAACTGGTTTCCCGGGCAGTTTTCAGGGCCAAGGCTGCCTGGCTAGCTGCTCCTGGCTTTGAACAGAGCGACGGATCCATGGCGCAACCTTTCTCAGCCGGGCGCCTTCCGCCTTCCGGGCCAGCCACCTGGATCACAGTGCAAACCGTTCGACTTCGCACAACTAACTTGAAAATGACAAGATCCATTGTTCAAAATCCATTAAATGTAAGCGAATCGGTTGCTGTAGTTTTAAAGAAGTAAAACATCTGAGGACCAGATTTTATTGCTTAAACATATGGTGTTTATCTAATGAAAAAAAATATATATATATACACACACACACATATATATATACACACATATACATATATCTCCCATGTTCAAAGGCTGTTCAATTGCGATGTTTACCCACATCTTCAGAAAAAAATCACTTCTATCGTGGTAAACAACCTGCTTCCTTATTTATAATGGTCTGGCCCTCTAGCAACTTCAGCACGAAATTATAGCTAATTTTCCTACAAACCTCAGGTGGTCATAATAATCTGGCCACTCAGTGTGTGTGTGTGTGTGTGTGTGTGTGTGTGTGTGTATCTATCCATCTATCTATCTATAGATATATAGAGATAGATAGATATACACATACACATATATATATCTCCAAATAAAATAACACAAAAGTTATAATAATGTATTTAAGATTAGAAAAAAATAGAAACCCAATATTTTGAAATCAAGTGAAACTAGAGACTTGTACTATTTAAATAATGAAACAGAGTCATAGATTTTACACATAAAAAAGTACACGTTGGCAGACAGTAGGGATGCAGATCTGTGTCCTGGGAGAGAGCTGCGGCGCCGCCACTGGTGTTCCCTGGTGACAGTGGCTCTGAGCAGGGCAGGTGGACTAAGGGAGTCATCGCCTTGATCCCGAGGTAATCAGACGATCACAGCCTAACGTATTGCTCCTTAGGGAGGTCAAGGAGGAAATGAACTGAGAATAAAACCAAATGAACCACATGGAAAACAGGCAAATGGAGGCCAGCGGTGCCATGGCTGGGAGTCCTCATGGTGCGGGTCAGCATCCAGCCAGGAAGCGGACCAGCACTTCCCAGTCTCTGCTGCTCCAGGGAACAGCCGCCCCGCTGAATGGAAGCTACAGAGTCATTCACTGAGTCTGACCCGCTTCACGGCAGAGAGCCCCACATCTTTCTCTTAAAGATGAACAACCTTTCCCTTTCTGCTTATAGGTTTATGAATGGCACAGTGTCCACATACCTCTCAACCGATGGGTCACAGCCAAAGGCCATTTCTGAGGATCCCACCTCCCCGGCCACCAGAGGTTGCGTTGCTGGTCAGGGTCTGTCCTTGGCTTGTTACATGAGCTTCCATGTAACTTACAGTCAGTTGTGCGCATCCTCTGACGGCACAGAATGGTCTGGCTGGAATGGAGGGCTGTTGTTTTATTAGTGCTGCTTTTCACTGAGAAATCGAGCTTTATTTTTTAGCAGCCACGATGTCCTCTGACATAGTCAGCAATGGCTTCCTGATGGATGACTTAAGTTATTTATTTATAAAGTTGTAGCTTGCAAGGGTAGTCTTTCTTTAGAAAGTGCTACCTATGGAAGGTTTGTGGACTTAGGAGAGGAGGTGCGGAAGGAAAGCAGCGCTGGGAAGAAACATGAAGCAGCGTCCCCGGGGACAAGTGGAAACGCAGGGGATGGAGGGCGAATATGTAAGACAATATTATGAGCGATAAATACTCTGGTTAGACAAACACATGTAGTCCATCTGTACAGCGGGATACTATACGGCAGTAAGAAGAATAAACTATTGATGAGCTAGGCCACTGAAATGTATCTCTGAGACAGTGTCCTATGTGACAGAGCTTGTCTGCAAAGGTGCATACGTCCTGTATGATCCCGTGGAGATCAGATCAGTGCTGGCAGGGGCTAGGGACAGAGTCGGGCTGCGGAGGTGGGTCTCACAGTGACGGACTGGTCGCACCAGGCTTGTGGCAGTAGGTAGGTGAGTCTGCACAGGTTTTACAATTCATAGAGCTGTCTACAAAGTCAAGTTTACCGTCTGTTAACAATACATTTCAATTTTAAAACTCCTCATAAAGCAACCATTCTTCTTTCTTTTCATAAAAAACTAGTGGCCCAGTGCACGAAATTCATGCACATTAAAAGGGAATTAATTAGAGGAAATATTTTAATATTGCTATTTGCCCTTTCTCTATAATAGAAGTGTCAGAGATGAAAGAAAATTAGTTAAATGTATATAAAAATAATATATAAATTTATTAATAAATAAAAAATAACAGCATCATGTCCCCTGGCTGGTGCCAGGCAGGGACGCAGCCTCACGTCCCCCGACCTCGCAGCGCATGCAGCCCCGCCCACCTGTGCCTGTCACGCATGCAGCCTCCTGCTGATCAGTCATTACGGCGTGAGGGCATCATGACCACTTGCACATTAGCCTTTTATTATATAGGATTATTGAATTTATTGGGGTGACATTGGTTAATAAAATTATGAGGTTGTGTACTCTCACATTAAGACTTCTGGGTAACAATCACCTGTTGTATGAATGATTTGGGATTATTGCTGTATAGTCTTCTATATTTTGGTATATTTTCTAAGATTTTAAAGAGAACATTTATCATTTAAAATTAGGATTAAACAGTAAATCTTTGGTAGACTCAGTTCTACTCTGTGTAACGCATTTCTTTAGCTTAGCCATCGGTTCTGTGCTGGGGGCCAGAAGAACTAAGTGGAGTGAGGAGGGAGGTGGGATGGGAGGTGAACACAGAGCCTGGTCAGAAGTTGGATGAGGGACCATGAGCCAGACTAAGCGATGTCACCAGGTGGAGTGATTCCTGGGGGCTCCTTCTATATGAGTCTCCTTGATTCTGTCTGCATGGGACCCACTGAACATGACAGGCTTAACATAATACCCTGGACCCCAACACTTGTCTCTAGCAATACTTTTCATATTTTTATGAAGCTGTGATGTTATGTTACCCAATTCAAACTTCTGTCTATAAATAGCCATTTTTTAAACTCCTTGGAAAAGCAGGCTCTAGGGACACAGTCCATCTACTTAAAATTATATCCTGTGAGACCAAAAACGACTTTGTTGTTCTACAAGCCGACATTGTATAGTGTGTCTTACCCACAATACAACGCAAACATTTCAAATGGATACACAAGTTTCCTAATCAATGCTCTTGCTGGTGGGAATTCTCTTAGAAACCATGAAAATGAGGATGAGTCATTAGGACCACTCCCTATTTTAATATTTTGCATGGTATTTAGGAATATCACTAATTCAAATGGAAATCCTTTGCTCAAGAAAACAGAAAAAGTTCTTTATGGACCAGCGTTTGGCCAGAAACCCCTGCCGGCTCCAGCAGGAGATGTAATGTGTTTGTTGAAAGTTCCCTGACAATTGTGGTGTCTAAAAACAAGCTATCTGCTCTCCGATTTCAGAGTCTTATGAGGGCTACCCAACGAATCTTCTAGGCATTAAGGCACATAGCATGCCTGCAACGGCCTGGCTTCTGGAAGGCTCATTAATATGAATATCTCGGACCTGGCACAATCTAGGCAGCCTCACGGGAGAAGGCCGTGCTGCCCCCGGAGGAGGAAGATGAAAGAGGCTTGGTTATGAATTAAAATGAAAAGCCAGCGGGGAGACCACGCGCAGACGGCATTCGTCTGTTTTCCTTCCAAGGATGCACCTATGAGAAACCTGCTGATGCTCAATAATGTCAGCCCAGAGCTTCCCGAACCTTCCAAGGAGCACAGGTCTGCTGGCCAGGCAGGTGGGACCGTGAGCAGGATCTTTCCACTGTGCCACTCACGTCGCCCTACAGTCTGATCTAGAAATGACAGTGAGTCCAGCTGAGTTTCAGGAATTAGGCGAACTTTTCATTATATCTGAAATACACCCTCTACCCCCACCCCCTGCACACATGCGCGCGCACACACACACACACACACACATAAACACACACACACACACACATTTTTTAAAAAAAAGTATCATCACATCTGCCACCAAAAGAGAAACTGGCAAATTTTGAATGTAAGTGACTGGATATTGAGAAAAAGAATACGGATCCTGCTGCTGTAAGAAAATTGCTATGATTTCTTTTCTTAGCCAGATGCTGTGAGAGAGGGAGAGGGAGGGAGAGAGGAGAGGGAGAGAGAGAGAACGAGAGAGGGAAGACGGAGAGAGAGGGGAGAGGAGAGAGGGGGGGAGAGGGGGAGAGGGGGAGAGGGAGAGAGGGAGAGAGAGAGAGAGAGAGAGAGAGAGAGACCTATTTTTTTTTTACCCTTTATGTAATCTGAGGGCAGAGCTTAGCTGCTTCAATTTCCCACCTGTGATCAAAGGTGGGAGTGAGTGATGAAGGACAGCAGAATCTCAATCTCAGAAGAATCTCAGGAAGCAGCAGGCCTGTGGGGCAGACATGACATTGGACTTGTCTGTCCAATACAGGTACGCGCACTGTGGTGGGAGCAGAGGAGGGGGTGTTTTATGGTGCTGGACACAGGCCTGATGTGCAAAAATATCCCCTCTGCCTCCCAACCTGTTACCCCGGATGATGGCTTAATTTAAAAGCATGTTAGAACTTTGCAATCCTGGTGTCTTGCTCCATCTTTCCATATTTCTCCCTAAAGCATCAGTCTTTCTTTCTTTCTTTCTTTCTTTCTTTCTTTCTTTCTTTCTTTCTTTCTTTCTTCTTTCTTTCTTTCTCTCCCTCTCTCTCTTTCTTTTTTCTTCCTCCCTCCCTCCCTTCCTCCCTTCCTTTGTCCTTTCTCCCTCTCTCCCCTCCCTCTTTATCTCTCCTTTCTTTCTTCTCTTTCCCTTCTCCATCACTTTCTCTCTCTCCCTTTTTTGCTCAACTATATAGATCAGTGGTCAGCAAACTGCGGCTCACGAGCCACATGTGGCTCTTTGGTCCCTTGAGTGTGGCTCTTCCACAAAATACCGACTTCTGCGCATGGGCCACAAAGTTTCAATCACACTGTACATGCGTGCCCGCACGTGGTATTTTGTGGAAGAGCCACACTCAAGGGGCCAAAGAGCCGCATGTGGCTCATGAGCCGCAGTTTGCTGGCCACTGATCTAGCTCATGGGTATTTTGCCAGAACATCTCTCTAAATCTAATTTACAACATTAGTAGTAGTATCTAGTGAGTAAGTACCGTTAATATTTCTCTTTTCAGCCTTTACCAGGAACCAGGTGTGGCCTATTAACAGTACAGAGACCCATAGCCTCCCAAGCAGCCAATGGAGGAGTGTGGAGGACAGTGTTAAATGTGGTCATGAGTCTCCATCAGGGAGATGGAACCACAGACGGGGCTGGGATGTCAGAGAGGTTCACAGAGCCTCAGAGTATGAGGAGGACCATGCAGAGGTGTCTTACAGAGCCCTTTCTGTACAGAGTAGAAGACAGAAAGAGACAGAGAAAGAGAAAAGAGATACAAACTGGTTGGACGTTGGCTGTGCCCTGCCAGAGTGTCCCCAGCCTTCTAAGCTGCTGAAATGACCAGGACACCAGAATGTTGGTTTCAGTTTTGGAAAATGAAAAAATCCAAAGTGAGAGACACACAATATATTTTTCCGTGTATAAGACACCCCATGTACAAGACGCACCCCTACTTTTCCAACCTAAAATTAAGAAATCAATATTTTAAACATTTTTCTGGATTTCCTTTTAAGGCCTTTTTTTGGCATCTTAAGGAGTTGTTCTTCCTGTTTTCTCCACTGTCTGATCATACACTCAGTGGGAGGAGGTTCAAATTGTCTCTCTGCAGCTCTTTCCATGCTCTTTTGCATAGCTGATTACATTCAGCTTGAATTTTGCAGAATACGACAATCTCTTATTGATATTTATCTTTTTACTACAGCCCAGTGCACAAAATTCATGCATTGGGGGGGCCCTCAGTCCAGTCTGCACCCTCTCCAATCTGGGACCTCTCGGGGGATGTCCAACAGCTGGTTTATACTTGATCCTGGGGGACATAGGGCCTAAACTGGCAGTTGGACATCCATCTCACAATCTGGGACTCCTGGCTCCTAACTGCCAGCCTGATCACCCCTAACTGCCTCTGCCTGCTGGCCTGATCGCCCCTAACTGCTCCCAACCCCCGCCGGCCTGGTCACCCCATGCAGCCTACTGTTCAATAGTTTGGTTGTCCCTCACTAACCCCACTGCTGGCCTGGTCACCCCATGCAGCCTGCTACTCGGTCGTTACTGCGATGGAGTCCTGTACAATTTGCATATTCCTCTACTATTAGTATAGATTTCTTGACATCTTTATGGGCTCAGAACACTGAGGTCCCTTTTGCATCTGCACACTCAGCTGACGTCCATAACAATAAGGCTTGTGATTGGAGGAAGCCTATTTGACAAGGTGTGGGCAGCTACACACCTGTAGGCTCCCTCCTTGGCTGACTTCCGTTATGAGACGCCCCTCAATTTTCGGTCTAACAATTTTAGAAAAAAATAGCGTCATATACATGGAAAAATATGGTATCCTTTTACAGTTGAGAAAAGAATGTTGTTGCATCCCATGTCAGCTAGGTGCTGACAAACAACTTAGTTCCCAGCAAACAGAGTGGCCTGCTCCACCCCGGGCACGTGGTGTGTGCTCCGGGCAGGACCCCAGAGGTGAGCCACTCCAGGGGTTTATTGTGAAGGATTCACAAGTTCCCTTTCCAGAAGCTGTTCTTCCAGGATGAGGAGAACCATCCCAAATGGAACAGCAAACACCTGCTGTTCCTCTGGGAACACGTGGATTTGAGATTGCATTTTCCAGTTCAGGTGAAGGGAGGTCCGCTGACAATGCCTTGGCTGCAGCTGGATCTGTCTCTCAGAATTTTAGAAAAGGTTCTGTCCTTGTGGAAATGTGCTACTTTGTGTGTCTTTGAAACCAATCATTTGTCAGGGGAATCTTCTGAACTGGAAAAAAAAATCTCCTAGTAAACATAAGCATTCCTGAAAATGAAGAACAAAATGTTTGTCAACGGAACAAGGGCCAAATTAACATTAAAAAAGTGAATGACCTCCGAGGATTCCTAACTCAGGTCAGTTCACAGTCTACATTTGAACAAACTACAGTGAAGGAGAGAGAGGGACAGGAATGAATGGAGGAGAGGAAGCCAGCAGGAAGAGAGCGGCGGTCTGTGTCAGTGCCTAAAGGAAGAAAAAGTGAAAACAAAATTTCCACAAAAGAAATCAGATGGACCTGCCAGTTCAATGTATGCTCACAATTCCAACTTGGCAGGGGATCATTCATCTTACACTTTTCAGGCAAAACAAAATGAGCAAGGGTTCTAAAAGGAAAGAAAGCAGCAACGACTGAGCACCTGTGAACAGGGTGGCGCTTCCATGACTTCTGTTCGCTTTCTGAAAACACTCGCAAGTACATTCGGCATTTCACCAGCGAATGACATAGGTGCCCAGCCACCAGGCCTCCATCTAAAGCGGCGGTTCTCAACCTTGGCTGCACATTAGAATCACCTGGGAATCTTCTTAAAATCCTGATATCTGGGCCTCATCCTCCGGAAATTCTGTTTCTTTGTTACGGGGTGAGGCCACAACACTAGTAACAAAGAAACAGAATTTCCGGAGGATGAGGCCCAGAAATCAGGATTTTAAAAGATTCCCAGGTTGAGAACCACTCATCTAAAGGGACACCAAAATGTACTCATGCAAAGAAGACGGATCAAAGGAGATTGACAGAGATGGAGGAAGCCCCAAGCAGTGGCGTCCATCAAAACTTCTCTCCAGGACCCCACAGGTGACCTCTAACCCTTTCCAAAGACCTTTTCAAAAGACTCAACGAGACTTCTCTGTGCTATCAGGGTTGAAAAAGCAAAAATGCATATATTTTAAAAAGTTGCACACAGATGTCAAAGAATTTAATTGAGGGAAAATTTCAATGCTAATTAGCAAATCAATATGCTTAGTAATACTTGTCAATAATGACCATTAAGCAGCATCCCCACGAAACGTTCCTACTGACATAGCTACACTGTTCTGTCTCGAAAGCACCAGAAATGAGTGAGGCACATTCTGTTCCCGAATTTGGTTGGCCATCCCCAGAAGCTGCATGGCAATGATTCGTTTTTAGCAAACAATTTCACTTCCTTCCATTTTTAAAAATATTGTGTTTATACTGTCTGTGAATGCATCTTACATCTACTGAGAGGTAGTTTCATTGTCCGGGACATGGGAGCGTCTCAGAGCGGAACAACGTTGTATGAAATGCCGCGTGTAGGGCGCCTGAGATCCTGCTTCCTGTTCCTCTGGAGGGACATTTGAGTTTCTTGTTTGTACTGGCTTTCTTCTTCTGTTTTAAGATGCTTTTACCACCATTTTCCAACTCATTATTTCATTAATTAAGATATTTGCTCATGTGTCTATTCTTGCAATAAATAATTATTGCAACATATAATTACTGCCAGCTCAATATATGTCAAACCCAGTGTTTTATTAATAAATAAAATAATATTATTGGCATCAAACACATTGACATAAAGATGCAGTTTCATTAAAATGTATGTTAAAATAAGGAAGTTATCATATTCAATTTAGTTGGGGAGTTTAACTTAGAGGGATAATAAATTATGAATTCAGATGTGAATAGCACTGCTCATTTCCCAAGCACTCTGTGATAATTAGCTCCTGGCCTAACAGAAAGAAAAGAGGCCGGTAAATAAAGAATTCCTTCTCTTAGAAGCTCAGTAGATTTAGTTACAAAAAAGAGTGATTAGCTGTCTTCACACAGGAAAAAGCACCTTCAGGTTAGTCTTAATGGATCAGCAATTATTTAGTAAGAGAGAAAAATGAAAAAAAAGCTAATTCCAAAATAAAAGGAAAGTTAAACATACAAAGTTACAGACAGAAAAGATGTGTTTGAATACCTGCAAGCACTGTGATACGCTGAAGAACAGTATTAGTGCAGAGATGTGGGAATAGTTCAGAACAGAGACATGGCAGATGGGCGGATCAGGTCAGTCTGTCATAACAAAATATCTCAGGCTGGAGGGTTTAAACTAAATTACTTTCTCATAGTTCTGGAGGCTGAAAGTCCTACCCCAAGGTTTTTTCTAAGGCCTCTTCTTTGAGCACATGCACGAGAGAAAAATGACTCTTTGATGCCTTTCTATAAGGACAGAATCCCATAAAATTAAGGCTCCTCCATTATGACATTGCTTAGCCTTAATTGCCTCCTTGTAGGCCTTATCTTCAAATACAGTTACATTGGGGATTAATGTTTCAGCATCTAAACTTTAGAGAACACTATTCAATCCATACATTTCACCCATGCACCCCCAAAGTTCATGTCCTTCCAGTATACAAGATACATCCCATCCCAAGAATCCCAAAAGCCTTAACTTGCCGCTTTTCAACTCTAAAATCCAGTCTCATCTACATGACACCTGAATCAGGTAGAGCTGAGGCTTCATGTCCCCAGAGAACCAATGGGCTTGGGTTGAGTTTTGGGTTGAGTTTTGACAAAGGAAATGGAGAAAAGGAAACAGATAAGTGTTTTAGGTCTGAAGGAAGTAGAGTTAACAAGATTTAGGGACTGGCTGGATGTGAAGAATGAGAGGAAATGGAAGTCCATTAGATCACTCAGGTCTCCAGCTTAGATGAATGAGCGCATGGCGTTACCATTAATCAAACACGGTGGGAAGAGAATAATTGTGGGAAGATAATGGACTTGGTGAGAAAGCACACACAACTAACTGTTGCCTTGGCTTTTCCCTATAAATCTCCAAGCCTAATGCATAGCTAATAGAGTGCATCAATTTACTGCTTGCCTTTTGTCAGCCCCTTCTGACCCCAGTATTTCTAACCACAGGAAGCTTCCTTTATACGGTTCATGACAAACCACAGTCTGAGTCATTGGGACACTTGATGGCACTGTACTGTACGATCTTGTCCAGAAGGTAAGAATTTGGAATTACTCTGCTGCCCCAGGTCAGCCACATGCAAGGTGAGCTCCTGTAGCTCCTGCCATAAGCTGAGCTCCTGCCATGGCCTTGGCCCTGGGCTTCAGCTCTGGCTCCCCAGAGGTGCTTCTGTTCAACTGGTACCGAAGAAGGACTTCCCATGGCTGAGGAGCAGGAGTCGCAGGAGGACCTGCCCCTCCTTTTCAGGAGTTCACATGTGTCCCTCTCCCTTTGGCTATAGGCCAGGATTCTGTTTCTACCCAGGTGGCCATCCCCATTGACCCTCTCAAGCAAGCAGACACACATGTACACTCATACACACACATGCATACATGTACACATATACACACAGACATGTACACACATGCACATACACATTCATACACATGTACACATACGCACACACATACACACATTCATACACATGTACACACATACAGACACGTACACACACTCACACACAGACACATGTACACACATACAAACACAGACACATACACACATGCACGTACACACTCACGTACACATATATACAGAGACACATGCACACACGTACCCATATACACACATACACATATATACACACAGAAACGTACACACACACACGTGTTGTTGTTGTTTGTTTGTTTACTGAGGTGTTGCTGACCTCAGAACCACCACCACATAGGCTTCTTCTATAAATCCTCTCCCAAGACAGAGCCCGTAGGCCAAGGACAACAGCACATATCAACCCAGGTGTTCTTTTCCCATTTTAACATTATCCCTCACACTGCTTTGGAGCACTCCCGGGGGGTGCTTTATGGTTGGATCAATGCCTCGAGATAAAGGTCCTCTAAGTTTCTAAGTCCAAATTAGCCAAGGCCAAGGTTATATTGACAAACTTTATGGTGATTTACTTAAATAATTACTTTAAAGTAACTTTTGTTTTGAAGCTGTGAGGGTCCTAAATTTGGACCTAATTGACATATTCCTGTTTTGCTGTTTTCTGAGCTATAAAAAAAAAACACCTTAAAATTACTAAAATATGCCAAGTTAACAGACTATATGTGAAAATAAATCTCCATATAGATAATTTAAAATATTACAGTAATAAAAATAGTTAAGTATTTGTTTTTTAATGTTCTTTTATACACATGTAACAAATATATTCTTTAATTTACTCTATTGGAGTGAATAATTTAATAGTCTATTACAAAATAAATATACTAAGTTAAATATTTAAAAAATAAATAGAAGTGAATGTAATATTTTGGTTGGTACACAGAGCAATTGTTACATTTGCATTGAGTCCTCTGACAAAATTGGTGATGGCACTTGAAGGGAAAGCGTTACTGGGAGTGGCATTATCTCATTTCAAGTTATTGCTTTAGCAATTAAAATTTAATAGTTATTTTGCTCTTTTGGACTCAGGGAGGTATAAAATAGGAATATTAATGAGTATTAGTGATTTAACCCCTAAAAAAAATTCCTTTAGGGTTGAAAATAAAACCTGCATTATCAGCGGTAGGTACTTTCAATGCTGGTTTTAGAAGAAAGCACTTTCATGGCATATAATTTTATTACACATTTTTGTGATTTGGTTGAATATTTTGCCTAACAATTTTATGTGTACATTATATTGTCTAATAAGAATGAATGTGTTTAATTATTGCCATAAAATGTTAGTTCAATACAAAGTCCAGTAATACCAATTCTATTAATAAAAAGGGAGGAAAAGGTAGAAATACAAAGGCTAAACTAATCATAAAATACTGATAACAACACTGACAAATGCCTTATGAACTGTAGAAATTAGAATTTTATGTTTATTCACTTTGTTTTCGAAGAAACTTAGTGTTGTGGTAAATATCTTTAAGAACATATTAGTTTTAAAATACTTTGTTCATAAAGAACTTACAAGGGTCATTCCTGGCCACACATGTCTTTTCAGAGAAAGCAAAAACAGGAGAAAAATTGCTGAAAAGGTAACTGTTACAAGGAAGTATTTTTAAGTTTAACATCGATCTTTTGTTTGATTGATGACATTTACTGTAGTCAGTAATACCATGTAGAGGTTTCCGGAGGCAGGGCATGCATCCCCCCTCTGGTAACAGCATCCAAATCTCCCTCTGAGAAAGCACCTCCTCATTCTACATGGGCCTGGGTTGACTCCTCATCTAGGGCCAGCTCTCTCCTGCTGCATTAAATCTTGAGAAAAGTGAAATATGGTACCAAAAATATCTGGACAATTTGATTCTAACTAGACTGCGTATTAGGGCTCTCCTGGCTTCTGTCCTCTGCAGACAGGGGTTGGATTTTATCAACTACCCACTTCCTTTCAATAAAGTGTTCTCTGAAGTTAACCAGAATTGAATTCTGCTGCATTTAATCAAGTAATCATAAATAATACCCACATGCACACAGTCACTCCTCTGAAACGCTTGAGAGCAGATCCAGGCACCGAGAAATAATTTAAATAGAGTAAAATTAGGCTCCTCCCCTCCCAAAGGGAGGTAGGCACACAGTGATGAAAGTACCTTCAGGAACTGGAATTCTTGGAGATTAGAACCAGAAGTCTGGTCTCTACTCAGATCCTTGCTACCCTGTGACCTTGAATGTCATTTAACCACATTCCTCATTTTCGCCTTCAGTGGGGATAACAAAGGCAGGTCATTTACTATGACATTTTGCATTCCCTGTGCCTTATGGTTCCAACGTACAATTTTTGCTCAATAAAGATTTGTAAAATAAAAGTATATTCTACCTGCCACATAGGTAAGAGAACTGTGGCCATTTACTATGACATTTTGCATTCCCTGTGCCTTATGGTTCCAACGTACAATTTTTGCTCAATAAAGATTTGTAAAACTATTGACTACAGAATCCAAAAGTGCTGGAGATAAGCTTTGAGCAACAACTTCTAACAGGATAAAAGAGTGTGACAAGCCCCTCCCAATCATATGTACCCTCTTCAACTCTGAATCAGTCAGGATTGGGGGATGCAGAGAGTCAGGGAACAGGAAAAAAATGTTCCCTTCAGGCAGCAGTATTGCAGGAAAAATAAAGTTTCAGGAGGACACTGGCAGTGATGCTAGTTGTGATGTGGACGTTCCACTGGTAACAATCTTCCTGAGCTTATGGCTGTGGGCGCCGCCATCTTTGAGGGTGTAGCAGTCAATTAGCATATTCCCTCTTTATTAGATAGGATTTTGTGCTTGGTTATGAAAGTTCTTTAAGTTTGGGATCTTTCTTACAATTGTATGTTTTCCAAGAAGACTTAATAGACTTGATTTAAGTGCTTGTATTTTGCTCTACTCTGTCAGATTTATAAAAAATCACACATCCCTCAAAAATATGTGACAAAGCAGATTATTTAATTAACATAAAAAATAACTCATCACCTCTGAGTCAGGTGAGCTCAGAGGATAAAAAACAAATAGTCTCCTTCATATTTTCTCTCTTACTTAATCCTTAAACCTACATTCAAGGAGGAGCTCACTAAAACCAGGTCAATAAATGTCACCGGTTGCTGTAATGATTGTAGGACACTCAACTGAAGGGCATCTAAGTCTCATTTGCATCACTGTTGTCTCCTGAATCACTTAGTGTCAATTTTTTTTTACTATGACATATGTATTTTATTTCAAATATTTACAGTTGCATACCATTAATAAAAACCTAACTTTAAAAATTATATAAAAACTTGGCTTTAACATTCAAAGTCATCAATGTTCAATCATTAACCTGAACCCCTGCCCAATGATGGCAAAGCCAAGCCCTTAGATCTTGAGGGTCTTAGTTCTGTTCTTTGTTTTGTAATAATTTCCTACACTTTCTGAAATGACTTTTCATCTTCTTCTCAATATTATCATAATAATAAAAGACCAAGAGGCGTCATGACCAAAATGACCAAATGACTGGTCTCCATGAGGTGGCATTGACTGTTATGCCCAGATTTCAAGATCCCCAAAAGACCATACCAGGGAGCCAGCCAAGTCCGATGCAAAAGCAGAGAGTCCTTTATTTGAGCTAGCTCGACTCCCCCTCCTGGCTGACGCAGCAGCAGGAAGCAGAGTGAGACCGCCGTGGGAAAAACAGGGTTTTAATAGGGGGTGGAGTGAGGGGAGGGGAGCTGACTGTAGGCCCTGCCGATTGGCCAGGTGGAAGTCGGGTCTTGTTACACAGGATGTGGTCATCTCTATGGCGCGCACGTCCCTTGATTGTCATTGGTTAGTTTAAAGAAATCCCGGGCGTGGCCAGCAGAGGCCTGGGCTTCCGGGAAGAAGGTACTTTCCTGAGCACATGGCGGCTGCCCCAACATGGAGGATACGGGGCAAGATGGAGGGCATAGCCCTCGCCCTTTCATTGACCACCTCAGCCCGGGTCCTGGTGGGTGGCAGTGGCAGCCGGAGTGAAGCAGCCCAGGTCCTGGATACGGATGCTGGGGGGAAGCTGGTGCTGGCAGCCGGGGGGAAGGAAGGCCTATTCTTGCATGAATCTTCATGCATCAGGCCTCTAGTATTTTTATAATGTAAAAAAAAAAGAGAGAGAGAGCTGAGCCAAGTAACTCACTAAAGCAACTAATTTTGACTGGAACCAAAAACAATGGGGCTGGTCTGTAAATATTTAAAAAAAAAAGAAACAAAAACAAAACTGAATCACAACAGAGCTAGAAAATATGAGAGATGAACAGATGAATGATATTATGCCAAAGGGAAATCACAAAGTGATAATTGCAAGGACCTACAGAAAAATTCAATGTGACAGGTGATAATCGTGTGTCCTTGGGGATGCAAAGCAAGACAATGAGAATGGAGAGACTTGTACTGAAACAGCTGAAGAGAAAGCGTATTTAAGGAGCTATTTAGAAGTTAGACTATTCCTCCAGAAAGTGTTTATGTATTTTATTCAACATTGGGTATTGCTAAGACAGAAATGGAAATTGGAGGTTATCGCCAACAATCAGCAGAGATCACCTATGAAGAATGTGAAACTGAGAGAGGTGACCTCGCTTCACCAAGGTGAAGCTTCTTAGTAAAACAATTACCCACAGAGCTGGCCTTGCAGTAGCTGAAGCATTTTGGAGCATATTTTAGTTTCAGTGGGGAGTTAGGTAATATTCAAAGGCTTTAGATCTATGTGTAATAGCACACACTTTGTTGAATGGCAGAATTATTCAAGGTTACACAAATGCAGGTAAGATTAACAACTGTGAGGCTGGTTTCTGGTCTTAAATTTCTTATATTCTGTTTATTCTCCAATGATATCTTAACTGTTTCCTCTACTCATTATATGCAGAAGAGGCCTTAATTAGCAGTCCCTGTGCCTCAGAAGGACCATTATTTTCCTAATGCTACTCGCCCAGGGCTGTTTAAATGTAATCCTGCCCTACAGAAAGGAAGTATCACACAGGCAGAGACTTAGATAACCTGAGCTATAAACAAAACATGCTTCTTCCAACAGCAATGCCGAACAAAACCCCATGAAAAGTGTAACAGAAAAAAAGAAAAAAGAGCCCCAAGGAACAGGCTAATGGATGGAGAAGATTTCACATTTTTAAATGAAGTTTGCTTAAAGAGGAAATTATCGTAAATGTAGAAAGCGATACTTGTAAAAATAATGATACTATTTGAAGTAACATTTCTTTCAAGTAAAGATAAAACCACATCAGGAACAACTCCTAGAGGGTATGAGTAGAATCACTAAGAGGATTTACACTAAAGGTCAATATTCAATTAATGTAATTGCGGAGATCCTGACAGGGGGCCTGATTTATGGGCATTTGTGGGACTAAAATGCCCTGTTTTTAGAAACCAAAGCAGTTTTCATAGTTGACGTCATATGTTAAATCCTCGTCTATCCCGCCTGACTAGGATGAGAGTGCCTGCGTGATCAGGAAGGCCCGGCCCCCGTGCAATGTGTAATGGACTGTGCCCGCTGCCATAGAGCGTCTTTAGCTCCAGGTGTTTTATACTCGGTCTAGTGTGCATTTTAGATGCCACCTAAGTGTGGCTAGGGCTTCAGTAATAACTGACGGATTTGAGCTGTTAGAAGGTAAACCAATCGATAGGTCAATAGTGGGATATGATTGTTGAAACGGCACCAACAGCTCTCTTGAGTCTACTCAACATGTAGTGAATCTTTAAAAGCATAAAAATAAGAGTTCTTATGTCTTCCCAAATGCGTCTTATTGGCTACAACTTCGAACTTCTTAGAGTGTGTCATGGTTCTCCTAGTTTCTCAATGTTTAAGAATAGGTTTGCCTCATTGAGGCAACAAACAGACCAGTGGCTGTGTTGGTGGTGGGTGTTGGGTGGCTGGTTGAAAAGGAGGTGAAGGGATTAAGCAAAAAATATATATAAACACATAGACATAGACAACATTATGGTGATTGCCAGAGGGATAGGGGAAGGGCGGTGGGAGAGGCAAAGGGGGTAAATGGTGGTGGAAGGAGACTGTACTCTGGGCAATGGGGACGCAGAACAGTGTGTAGATGAAGCTTTGTTGCGTGTACACTTGAAACCTGTACGGTTTTGATACCGAATTTTTGGACTGGAACCTGGATTCTTTGTCCGCCAGAATCAAAGAATGAGTCCATGGACAGAAAGTGGTATAGCAGAGATGGAGATTTATTGAAGAACAAGTACAGACTCCCACATAGGGAGAGGGAAGAGTCCCACAGAATGAACTCCCATGTAGGGAGGGGGAAAAGGTCCCACTGAGTCCCTTTTCTCTAAGGCTTATAAAGGCTGCAGTTCCTATGTCCTGATATCCCCTCTGATTGGTCAATGTTCCCCTTCAAATTGGTCACTATAGCAACCCCTGAGCTCAAAGGTCAAACCTCATATGGGACCTGTGAGGCTCTCCTCCCTCAGAGTTCTCCTATTCCTTCTGGGCTTTCTTCCTCCTTCTTTATTTTGTAAATATAGACCTTTCTTGGCTACTTCCACTTCCTTTGTCCTATGGAAATATACCTGTTGCTTCTCCCTTGTCTTATGGAGATGTAACTGCACCTGGCTTCCTTGTGTTATGGAAATGTACCTTCTCCCAGTCTGCAGCCCCATACTTTTCCATGGACCCCAATTCTAAGAAATCCCTAAGCCTGCCTATGTTACCCCAAATTCCTGCTTCAGTTTTATTAACCACTGTCACCCCAATAAACTCAATAAAGGAAGAATGTCTGATGTGACAGGCTTCTCCAGAGCACGCTGAGCCTTGACCCTAGAGACAGTGCTCTGTGGAGGTAGGATAATTAGACCACCTGGGACCAACTTTGTTTTTATTGATTTTTTGAAATAAACACATGCCTACATATACACAAATATACATACATATACTATGTATTTTTAAATATCTTTTTATGAGTACAGGTGTCAGAAATTGATGATCAGGATCCTGTTACGGGGATGAGGGAAGGAGCTAAGAAGCATACTTTTAGCCTTTGGAGAGAGAAAACGTTAAGTATATTTGTGTCCTGTGATAATGCAAAGTTAAGGTAAGAGGCTCAGGAAATGTACACCAAAGTTCCATAGCGGGGCTTTTAAAACACCTTTAATTGTGAAACAGTTTACTCAAGCAATTTGGCGGCATCATATTTAAAGCAGATAAAACTGAGCTACTTCAATGAATGGGCCCTGTATATCCCAGAGCCCCACTCACTAGCTGACAGTTTGCAATCATTGTGTTTAAAATAATCACACACGTTGAACCTCTATGGCTCCTGCTTTCAGAAACAAGAGTGGAATCAAGTCCTCAAAACCAGATCTCCAAGTCTGATTCGTCAGTTTATTCTGTTGTATTGAGTACAGAATCTGGCAAATTTAGACAAATCTGGTTTTTAGCTGTGGCCAAATAAGGAAATCTATATCGCTTATAAAACTGCCTTGTCCACTCACCAATGTCATGGGCACCTAAGGTCGCAAATCCTCCCGATCTAGCCCCCATTTCTAAGAATTTTCCAATATAATTAGGATGCATCTTCCCCCCATTTTTTTTACCCTCAAGGAGGTTGCAATAACAGGAGTGAGAATTATATAAATAACTGACAAATCAAGAAAAGCCAGGTGCATAGTAGGTATAGGTATAAGAACGTTGCTTTGGGCCACAGCAGGAGAAACAATTGTCATGATGAAGTCAATAGCATTGCCTTGGGGGCCAGTGGAACCAAGGGCAAAACTGTACGTCTTAAAACTCCACAAACTCCGGCGGCCTGGCCTGTGAAATGAGATAATGAGTTCCCGCTGATGTGACGGCGGCAGAGATGAAATGCAGCAATGCTCCTCCGTGCTCAGTCCACGGTGGCTGTTGATTAAGATGGTTGAGGCCATGGACGAGGGGATAACAAGGTTTGAGATTGCTGTCTGTGAGATGTAATGGAAAGTGCATACGAAACTACGAAGAAGACATACTTGCACACATTTCGGGTAAACATAGGCATGTTTTCTATTCTGATTCATGCTCCCACAGCCACATTCTTCCTCCATCCGTGCCTAAGATGTTGAATGCGGTGGTGGGAGGGCGATTAGTAAAATCAAGCATGTCTAGATACATGGAAATTCTAATTCCAATTTGTTTCGCTCCCTGCTCTACGGTTTTCTTATTGGCGGCCTATTTCTTTTTCTTGGCCATGCATATTTAATTAATACCCTTTTACAGCCAAATTCATTTTATTTCTCCCTGGCCTGCAGTTTTTCTTGGTCTACTGGCATTGCTCTTGCATAAGCAGATTTGAACAAATAGTATTAGTTTAATTTAGCTTATAATTATTAAATGATATTTATATGGTAGGCACTGTGGATGAATCCAGGGATACAAGTATAAAATAAGATACAATTTTTGTCATTGACATATTAATGAATGGACTTTTGATTTTTGTAAGATAGCCCTCCACTTTTTCTGCCACATCAATTCTACAATAACTCACTCTTCCTTTCACTACTGATTTCTACGAATACACACTCAACTCCAGCTCAGTGTGCATTGGGTGGAGAGTCCTCACTTGGGCTTTGTTGCGGGAAGAGCGGGACATCAGTGACATAGCCTGTTGGGTTGGATGGAGACTCAGGTGCTGGAGGTGGCTGCTACCTGGGAAATTGTCCTGCTAGTGGAGCTGGTCTGCAGAAATCATCAGAAAGCCCAACGATGGGGTTAAAATGGTCTTTGCTGGAGTAGGGGGCAACCTGGTCCCAGCCCACAGGTGAGTGACACTCAAATGTCTTTACCGGAGGAGAAATCCCACAGGAAGCCAGGCCCATTGCTAGCCCCTCTGTTCCAGCTCGCACACATCCCTTACTTCCTTTACGGTTAGGATGTCTCCTGTACGTGAGGGGCTTCGTCGCTTTTCTATTTAATACAAATTCAGACGAACTCATTGATAACCCATGGGTTGACCATCCATGTCATCTGTTTAGTGTCTCTGGAGGCCCTCCTATCACTGCCTGATAGCTCTGCAGGCCTTGGCAATGCTGGGGACAGAAGGAGGCAAAAGGAACAAGGTCAAGGGTGTTTTAACAGCAGAAAGAAATTCACCAACCCAATAGCATCGTGGAGATGAGGCCTGCAAGCAGGCTGGGGCACAGTTAACTCAAGGAGCTTGGGCAGGGAGCACGTGATGATGGAAGCACAGCCAGAAGAAAGAGCCAAAGATGAGTCAACTTCAGCCTCAGGACGACAAGTCCTTGCCCACTGTCACCCCCTGTCCTGACATCTTTTATTCTACTTACATTTAATAAAAGAGATCTGTTTCATATCTAATGCTTTTCCAGAAAAGTGGGCATCTTAGAAACTACTTCTAAATGTTGTAAAGATTGAGGTTAACAAATTAAAAGAGCTTAAGTCAAAGTATCCAATTTACTGCTCCTTGAAAATTGAGAAACTGAGTTTAGATACATCTCATTCAGGATTAAGTTTTAAAAGAACTTCTTTGAATTACAACAAAGAATAAAAAAAGAATACATGTTGGAGCCCACCCAGGGACACACACACACAAAGAATACATGACTCGCCCAAAGCTTTGAGTGATCAAATCTGTGGAACATGTTTGCTTGCACGTCTTCCACCAACGACACTGCAGATAGAAGTGTCTCCTGAAACCTGATTGCCCCTTAAAATCCGGGCCCATTCATGCTTCCCCTCAGCTCCCTCAAATCCCTTCAGTCAGACAAGACTATTTCCTCCTCCCTACACTAGTAATCCTAGGAGTGTTTGTTCAACTGTTTCACATGTGGAAGGGAGATAGAAGGGTAGACTTGGGCATCTGACGGCATTATTCAAATTCTAGCTCTAACACTGCCTAGCTCGGTGGCCGGGGGAGATGACTTAATTGCCTCAAGCGCCACATCTTCATCACCTGAAAATGGGCCTAGTGATGCCTCATGTATCGCCCAGGCTGATACGCGGGCATATCCACTGTTAACACATGGACTGGCTCTGCCGGTGGGGCCCTGCCACTCTGCTTGCCCAGGGCCCTCTTTAGTCGCTCCCTGGGCCACTAAAGGATTCACAGCCGGGCCTTTTAACCTTCGGACCAGAGGTGCCTTTGTCTTTTTAACTGTGAGCTATTTAAACATCACCCCTTCCTCCTTCCAACACTGAAAGAGCTACTTCTTCCATAGAACAGAGCACATTGTGTGGCTATAGGGAGATACTTTTGGTATCAAAACAAACTATGATTTGTGATTTAGGATTGGTTTCTAAGTTGGTCCACTTTCCCCTTTCTGTTGTGACTTGCTTTAGTGGCGTATTATGCTTCATCATCTCAGTGAGTAACACGGCGTGTTGCAGAGCACACATTCCATATGTGAATACTAAATTAATAAAGGAAAACGAGCCACTTCTCTTGTTGTATCTGGACCTTGCTGTTCTGTGAATGGATTACCTTTTTTGATTGACTATTTTCATCATATGAGAGACTTAGGGCCTGCAATGATGGCCTCAGTATCATTAGTGGAAGAACAGGGTCTTACATATGGTAGAATCCCTGTGAGAAACCACATGTAAAATTGCAGCTGTCTTGCATAGGCTGTAACAAGTAATACGGTTGTTTTATTTTGCTTTAAATAGTGTAAAATACAGACTTTTATAGCAAACTGATTTATCTTCAGGGCCCTCTGAGACTGCGGTTGGCTTGATAACATCAAGGTATGTCAGGCTGTGGGCTCGGTCTTGCATCAACTCCAGCAGCCAGACGTAATATGACTACTAGCCCAAAGCCCACAAACCAGAGACGGAAATACCAACCACACTGCCAACATCGGATATACAAAGTAATGTATAATTAGCAAGCGATTTGGATAATTACTTCCAATGACTGAAATATGCTCTCTAGCAAATCTATCTTGGAAGCCAACATTCAGGAAGTTGTTGAAGAACCATGGACAGTGCTCTGAAAAAGGACACAGAGCGTCACTTTTCAGTGGCAACAATCACAAGGGCCACTGGTATGAAATCAAAGTTGCACTATAAAGTTTTCTTCTAATCTCTTGTGGGCTGACGCGTCATCGAATCCTGCCCGTCGCTGGTTGCTAGGTTTCAGAAGACAGCGTGAAATAGGAGTACTGCCCACACTACATGGTATGATTGCTGCCACTATCAACTGAACCATCCCTTCAATCCAATGCCGAAGCTAAAGGATCTTTGTCACCTGGACCCCTGCTCTTTGTGTCTCCATCACTGACTGGCCTTCCTATGCTTTCTGTCTTTAATCATCACTCTCTGTGAATGTTCCTCATGTACCAGCTCACTTACGTGTCCCCACTTCATATTTTACGGATAGAGAATGTTTATCGCCATTTGTGAAAGGACCCATCTCTCCTGTTTAGTTTCCTTTTACTGATTTCTGGTCCAAGTTTAATGACTGAGTATTTACTACTGCACTGCTCTCTTCCAACTTCCCCAGCTAGAAACCAGAATTGAGCCTATATTTTATTGAAAAATTTCATGCTAGAATTATGCATGTCATCCACTGAAGCACAATAACTATAATTATTCTGTAGTTAGAGAATTTTAGCTGCAAAAAGGTATGTCTTTGCTTTTAGATGTTGTTTTTTATTGTTTCCTTAATAGAAATTGTGAAAGTTTTTATTTATGATAGAGAAGAAATTCCTTTTGATAAACACATCACTGTTTTTTATTTGACCATTTTGAAAATCAAACACTATCTCAGCTCGGTGGTCAAGGCCAACATCAACACGGATAAGTCATGTTGGTAGCATGTACCTCTGACACAGTGTGATGTGAATGGTACTTTACCTCTGCAGTCTTCTTCCACAAAACCCATAACCACAGTGTAATCATAAAATAAGTGTCAGATGCATCCTAGTTGAGTGAATTCTACAAAAGATCTGACAAGCACTCCTCAAAAATATTATGATCATCAATAACAGTGAAAATCTGAAGTGTCAGAGTCAGAGGTTCTTCAAGAGATATGATGACTACATGGAAAGTGGAAACTGGAGGAGATGCTGGAACAGAAAAAGGACACAAAGCAGGTAAAAATTGAGAAAACCTAAAGGGGGCATAGACAATTACCATAATAGTGTGACATATTAATACTAGGAGGAACTGGGTGTGGCCTGTATGAGAACTGTCTGTACTATCTTAAAAAATGTTCTGCAAATATAAAATTAATATAAAATAAAAAGTGTATTGAGTTATTGAAAACAAAGGGATGATGAATATGAGATTTAAGACAATCAGTTTCTCAGATGGGTGGTAGAGAGATAAAACAATGCAATCATTATAAAGACACTGGCTTTTGTAATTGATATATGAATGAATGTTTTATGGATGAATGAATGTTATTGAAAATAACCAGCCACATTAAAATGGTATTGAAAAATAAATTATGATGTATCTGTGTAGCCAAATACCACATAATCTTCAGAAATGTTTCTTTTAACAAAAACTATATCCCTTGAATGAAAACATGTAATTAAATTTTGTTAGGTATCCTGTGACAACTTTTCAGAGGTACAATATCAAGATCTTCACCTAATTCATTGCTAACAAGTAAAGTATGGAACTTATGGCAGCAATATGTAGAAACACTGATTAGTATCTGGTTGGCAGAGCCCAGCTCACAATCATGTACCCTCGCTGAAAATAGTCTTTTTCTTTAAATATTTGTATTGACTTTAAAGAGAGGAAAGGAGAGGGAGAGAGAGATAGAAACATCAATGATGAGAGAGAATCATTGATCAGCTGCCTCCTGCACACCCCCTACTGGGGATCGAGCCCACAACCATGTGCCCTAACCTGGAATTGAACCATGACCTCCAGGTTCATAGGTTGACACTCAACCACGGAGCCATGCCCGCTGGGCTGCAAACAGTCTTTTGAAAACCTGGTTCCTGAGTTCTGCTCGGGAGGAGGCAGGAGTCACACTGTGAGGAAACTGCAAACAGGGGGATGGGTCCCCAAAGGGTCATCAGCAATGGAGAGAGGATCTGCTGCAGAGGCTGGAGAAGGAACCCAGGGGAGGAGAGGTGACGGCTTCCTTAGGGAGGTGGGGTTGCCATGGAGAAGAGCAGCATGAACATGTAACAAAGGAAAGGAGGCTGGGTATTTCAGGGGACGTAGGAGGAATCCTCCATAGAGAGGCCAGAGACCCCTAACGAAAAGGTCACTTTCCTGGTGTCCCTCTGTGTGCATGGGGGTGCCATTCAGAGGGAATGAAGGTGGGGAGGGGGGTGCATTGTGCTTCGGCTTTGCTTTATCTTGTTGCTATGTGTTGTGGGGCTATGGCAAAGGCCGGGCTCCACTTGGGGCCATGATAATACAATTGAGTTATGGAACTTGTATTCTAGTTCAAGATCTGTCTCTAAGTGTCACCTTGACATTGGATCAGTAGCAACTTTTTATTTTAAACTACCTACAGGTTTTTGTCTTCTCAGCAAACCCTCTAGACTGCCCTTCAGAGATGTAGTTGGTTTTGTTCATGACTGGATCTCTAGGTCTGGATGCCCAGTACATTGTAGACTCAAAAAAATTTCTGATGAAGACATAATTTTCTACCCACCTCCTGCCACACATTCCAGGCTAGACAGCATCTGAACTTAAACCTTCCAAAGACGTTCCCTTGAACCCATCTTTTACTGTCAGTACAAAAACACAGGCATTTTATTCATCTCCATCAGGCCCCCTGGAAAGGCTGTCTTTCACCACCGTAGAGATTTTGTAGACTAGTGGTTTCTAGAAACCTACAGAAAAACAGGAGTTTAGCTCAGGTTTAATTTTATCAACACAAAAATCCAATTTAGTTAGGGTTTGGCATGCATTCCTGTGCACAGAGAGAAGGGGGGGTGGGAGACCAAAGGCTGTGATTGAAGAATGTGAGTGCTGGTTGGTGCTCTGTCTTCCATTTGGCAAGACCAGCCATGCAAATCAAACGTAGGGGTAGTGATACGGTCTGCACATGTGCATTCAATGATGTGCTCCAATCACATGATCCTCCTTGGCTAACATAGACATCCCTGGGTTCCCTCTCACCTTTAGTCTACATTTAATTTGGTTTTCTCTTAGGCCAGCCCGAATCACCATCTCCACCATTAATCAGAACAGGCTGCTGCTTAATGGTTTTAATCTCAAGACTGCCAGAGAGGATCTCAGGCTAAATCTTTCCTTTGTTACAAAAAAAAAAAATTAAAAAGGACAGAGCCTTGTGTTTTTTCGGGCAGTGCTATAAATAATCATGGGATGGGGGCGCCCGGGGAGAGGTCCATGGGGGGAAAGGAGGCTCATGTAATGCCTTAAACAGTGAAGAAGAATAAAAAAGTCATATGAATGCAAAGTCTACGGGAACCTTGAGAAGGCTTTTCTACACAATCAAAGGGAAAGGGCAGTGGGAAAGGCCCGGCTTCTTCAGGAGGAAAGAAAAACCTTCGGGCCTGGGGGCTGCTCGTGCTCCCCACTGAGTGCTCATTGCTGAGCAGGGCCTCGAGCGAGCTGAGGACAAGCAGGATGAACAAGGTCAGGCTGCCCTCTGCCAACAGTGGAAAGAGACCGAAATGTGCTGCTAATTCGAGTCCGGGATCAGTTCCCTCCCTGCCCTTCTCCTTGTCATTTTCAACCTTTGATTTGTTGTTTCTTTCCTGGGTGCTGAGAGGCAACAACATGATCCTCTCCTCCCAGGCTTTCCATTCCGCTCTAAAAATAGCCCAGCCTTAATTAAATTGCAAATGCAATCATCAGGGTTTGATCAATAAAAGGGACACGTTGGCATTACGGAAAGTCCCTTTAAACCTTGAATAGAGCCGAACCAGCGTAGCTCAGTGGTTGAACGTGGACCTATGAACCAGGAGGTCACAGTTCATTCCCGGTCAGGGCACAGGCCTGGGTTGTGGGCTTGATCCCCAGTGTGGGGCGTGCAGGAGGCAGCCGATCCATGATTCTCTCTCATCATTGATGTTTCTCTCTCTCTCCCTCTCCCTTCCTCTCTGAAACCAATAAAAATGTATTTTAAAAAAAACTAAAACCTTGAGCAGAGCCGGGGAAACTCACCGTGCCAACCACTCTGAAGCCTGGGCACCGTGTGCCTGTGCGCGGGAGGCGTGCAGAGACCTCCCTGAGGGCCAGGGTCTTCTCCAGGAGATGGAGAAAGCTGCTCCGCCCAGCCCTGCACACAACTGCTCCCAGCACTCCGCAGAACCCCTGTGAGCTTGTAGGAAGGGAGCTTGTAGGAGAGGGAGCTTGTAGGAGAGGGAGCTTGTAGGAGAGGGAGCTTGTAGGAAAGGGAGCTTGTAGGAAAGGGAACTTGTAGGAGAGGGAGCTTGTAGGAAAGGGAGCTTGTAGGAAAGGGAGCTTGTAGGTTAGGGAGCTTGTAGGAAAGGGAGCTTGTAGGAAAGGGAGCTTGTAGGAAAGGGAGCTTGTAGGAAAGGGAGCTTGTAGGAAATGCGCGCTCTTCCCAGAAAACTTGGCCAACACTGGCGATCCCGGGAGCTCACGTGTCCAAGGCCCAGGCGCTCCAGGTCGGCGAGCAGGGAGCCGGCTGCAGCCTGAGGCGGTCTCCTTCACAGTCCGGATCCCAGGTGCGATGGAGGCCCAGTAACCTGGAAAGAAACAGCTTGTTGATTGAAGTGAGAAGTAAACACAGCGGCCAGTGCCGCGCTTGAGGCTACTCACCAGTCAAAGCCCTGGCAGGGGCAGGGAGAGGTCAGGTGGCCAGTGCTCATTTCGCATCCACTGCGAGTGGCCACAGGGGACCTTCTCATTCGGCTCCTTGGCTGGACGTAGTCCGTGCTCACACGTCTTTAAGTGAAAATGCACTTGCTTTAAGGGTCTCTTGACTCGCACCTGGGTTGTGCAGCATCAGCTTAGAGGTGGAGGGAAATAGTAACACCGGCTCCCTGGAATCGTAAAACCGGGCAGTAGGAGGAATAAAAGGACGTTCTGTGATGTTATGTCTTAAATGACATGTATTGGGGTGACCGTGGTTAGTAAGATCATATGGGCTTCAAGTGTCCTTTTCCATAAGATGAAATCTGCATGTGGCTCAGTGTGCCCACCACCCAAAGCCAAGCCATCTTCTGCCATCACGTATTAGGCCACTCCCGCCCCCGCCATCCCACCACCCCTTCCCTCTGGTAACCGCCACACTGTTGTCTGTGTCCGTGAGTGAAGTCATGTGGGTACTAGCTTTTTCTGATGGATTTATTTCACTCAACATGACCTCCAGGTCCATCCCTGTTGGCACAAACAGCAGCCTATGGTCTCTCCTTGTGGCTGAGGAGTGTCCATGGTGGGCATTCTGTCATTTTAAATAGAAACCAAGCAGATCTGTTATGTCACCGTACACAGCACGGGCACGACAAGCCCCCTTGCTTCTTCCAGCCGAAGCATTACTAGGAGAAGGGGATACAAGTTTTGTTGAACCCCTCATGTAAAACAGTGTGAGTGGGCCTGAAATTGGAGAATCTAACGGCATGTGGAAGAGGGTTTTATATAAAGAAAAACAAGGATCCCTTTATAATCTGGATCAGTCCATCATTAAAATTGGAAATAATGAAAAGTTAAAAAAAAGAATAGTTTCATCTGTGCTTAAATACATTGCTAAATAGCAATGCACTCCCTTGGCAGACTGGAATTCCTCTTTGGTACCTACATGGGTGTTGGTTTTGTCAGGTCTGGGTCACATGTCAAGGCAGGGAAAAGGTGTTACCACGGGAATCCAGGCCAGGCTGTAGGATTCAGACAGCCAGGTGTTCATGATGGAGGGGGCCCCAGGGAGCCTCGCCAAGTGTGTGGGCTCTCTCCCTGAGCCCGGGAGGTGGACAGAGATGTGGGCGTGCTTTGGCAATGCCACACCAGCGAGGAGAATTGTGCAGAGATACATACACTTTTACTCGTCTTCAGGGACGCATCCTGGGCCATTCATTATGCCACAAGGCTGGCTTCCAGGTTCGGGGATACCGACGTAAACACAGAGGAACATGGACCCTGGCATCCCTACGTTGCTGTTACCACAAGGAGAACACAGAGTAAGTGAAAGGGATGCTCTATCAGATGAGAGCAGCAGGACCCGCCCCTCACGGAGCCCAGGGCTGTGGCCACACTGCGCGCTTCCTGAGCAGTCCTGCCTGCCAGCAGTCCCCTCCCCACTCCACCCGCCGGGCCACATGGCAGCATCCGTAGTCTCTCAAATCAGAAGAGACATTTCTGACAATGTTAGAGAGCGTTGGGTCATAGATGTTCATGCGGCTGCTTTTCGTGGAACAGAAAGACTCATGTCATATCGTCAGTATCTAATGTGCGGTTTAGCGCTCTAAATACTCTAGTTTTCCTCTCTGTCCCTGTTTGCCTTGGGTTTTACTATTACTAATCACCTTCCCATTTGTTTTGCATTTTCCTGGTTTGCCATGCCTCCCTTGTTACATCCCCCTGCATTTGTACTTTATTTTACACCTAGCCTCTGCCACCAGTAGAGCGCTGGTATTTTTAAGCTGGTTCTAGTAGCACATCTTTTGTAGAGGAACGCAGTGTATTGTCTAAGTCACCTGGGGCCACATTTAACCCTTCTGCATTTCTCTTCTGTTTTGTGGTTTTATGTTTTCTGATACGTGAACCCTGTAGGTGTAGTGTGTGTGTGTGGGGGGGGGGGAGAAAGATACTGAGTTCAAGTCTATTTTCTAACATTAACCTTAAAGAATATCTCTAGACTCTATTGTCCTGTGTTAAATAGATAAGCAAGAACAAAAACACAACATTCATATAGTCTTACTGTTGGCCAACCTTCCTTGGTTCAAAGTTTGATTTTTTTTATATATTAGGACTTTAGATACTAAGAATAATATTATTATAATTTTTCAAATGAATAAACTGATATCAAAGCAGTAAGTACATTTTCCAAGATCCCACAGCCATAAAGTTATAGAGAACGGTTTTTGTACTCAAATCTATATGATTTTGAAGTTATTTTGAAACCACTCTTTGACTAAATGGGTAACTACATTTTATTTTTACCAATTTTAGTTTTATCCTCCGATAACATTATAAAAATAAAAAAGAATACTACTATCTTTGGCCTTCACACCTATAAATCTTGCCCAAGTCCTGTTCGATCTTAGCACATTGGAATGTTAGCAACTGTGACCATTTTCTTTCTTTTTCACCTGCCGTAATAGCGGTTCTTTTTCTGCCGTGTCATTTACTCCACTTCGGCCCAGGAACAGACTCTCGGGCGATGGGAGGTAATTAATATAATTAATAAGCTGCTGCAGCATGAGCTTGGGAATCAGCACGGTTAACGTTTGCACCTGAATGCGCTCTGTAGGAGTGGTTGTCCTTTTGACAAGGTGTGCAAATCGTCCATCTCAGTCTGCGTTGCTGTAGGGTTGTTGTTTGGATACAAGAGCGTAATCAAGTACAGCCCTAGGAATATCCTTAGCATATTACAAATATATGAAAATTAGGAGATATTGTGGAGAGCCTGCTGTCTCCACCATGCATCACATCCTTGCAGTGAATGGCTAATCACTGGGGCACAGCATCGACAAACCTCTTTTCATTTCTTTTTTATCTCTTCCTACGTGTACCTCCGCTGTGGCACGCTAGACTATGTGTCACATGCTCCTGGATAAAGGATTCGATGAGGAATCTAAAAGATAAAGACTCTCATGTCAAAAAAGATGCAGGTGTGCGGACTGAGCTAGAGGAATGTGCCCTAATTGCATGGACGGGGACCCAGGTGCTGGCAGAGGCTGCTGGGAAAACACTAGTGTACACGCTGCCTTCTCCCCAGCTCGCAGCTGCACACAGACCCTCTCCAAACTCCCGGCCCCAGGAGGCTCAGGGTAAGACAGGCCCCATGAGAACGCCCACGCCATAACTCATGGACGCGACGACAGAAGGACCCTTTATTTACAGTCATATTTTTACTCACGTTATCTTCACAACCTAAGAAACTATTTCATTCCCTTTAATGGGATTAGCCACCTCAGCCTTTATTGCCACCTAGGACGTAATTACCCCGCTTTCCCTTAATTTATAGACCTCATTAACACCCTTGCCTCTTCCTGCGGTTACAAATCTCCCAGGAAGTGAGAGCTCTCCAGCAGCAGATTTGTTGCGATTGATTGTTCACCCCGGCAGTCCCCAGAGCAAACTGCGGTATTGCTGTGGATCCCACTGAGGGAGCAGGATTTGGGGGGAAATGTAGGTTCTGGGTAAGTGCACCCCCTCCCTCCCCGTCGGATCCGGAGCCTGTTGCTCCTGAACAAATGCCAGAAGGAATCCCGGGAGGGCAAAGCCTGTGGCCATCACCAGCCCGGGAATGGCGTTGCTGCCACCGGGGAGCAACTGCATCCGGTTATTGGAAATGCAAGGCGGGGGCGATCTTAAATGTTCCAGCTGGTATTCGCGCTCCTCCTCCCCGGGGAGGCCTTCCACCCGCGGTGTGCAGTTATGGGGAGCAGGACTGGCATTGCTAGTGCTCATCCTTTTTCTGACAGAAGATCACACCTGCAAAGTTTCCCACGCATGGTGCTGAGTTGCTATAATGAGCAAATACACGGCATCACACTTGCCCTTCAGGTCCAGGAGAAAGAGCTGTGCCTTCTGGAGCTCATGCTATCAGGAACGATGGCTGTTTACAGCCACCACTCCGGGCGTACGATGATATGAGGTCTTCTATCACGTCCACAATAGGTTTACCATGAGCGCTGACGGCCATGATAGGAGAAAGACTTTTTTCCCACGTGAAATCAGGATTTACTGCTCAAATCAGGACATTTCCTACAGACAGAGCGGCACGTTGGAGTTCTTCAGATTCGGTGAAGCAATGGTGGCAGCGAGTTGGTAGAACACGCAAGCACACATTACCCCATGGACATGGACAATAGTTTGGGGAAGGCCAAGGGAGGGGGAGGCCAGGGTGGCAAATGGAGGAGAAAAAGGGGCACCTGCAGTCATGTCAGCATTTTAAAAATGTAATAAACAAATAAATATCTTAAACACACACATTACAGCACTGTCTGGCTCTACAGGTCACTTCAGAAAAAGATATATGGTTAGTAAGACATATGCGAAGATTTATGGTTAGTAAGCCCTAAAGTGGTTCAGATTTTCCCCCTTATCTAGTATTTTTGCTTGTTTTTCAGTGGATAGCAGCAGGCCTCCTCACAGCACCCTGCAGACCACCAGACCTGCCCGGATCACACTGGCCCCAAAGGCTCGAGCAGGTGCACTCAGCAGCCAAATGTCCTGAAACTGAAGAGAGAGACAAGAGGAACCAAAGTTTCTGGGACTCAAGTAACAGGTGCTGCTGTTTCCCAGTCGGAACCCTTTAAAAAGGGAGAGGCCCATCAGTAAGGGCATCCTGTGTCTCCAGCAAATATGGATGCGCAACGGACTCACCTCTCCCACTCAGCTAGGCTGCAATCGCTGTGTCCCCTCCTGCCCTCCTGCTCTCCTCCACGTCCCTTACCTTAGGTCAGTGGTTCTCAACCTTCTGGCCCTTTAAATACAGTTCCTCATGCTGTGACCCAACCATAAAATTATTTTCGTTGCTACTTCATAACTGTAATGTTGCTACTGTTATGAATCATCATGTAAATATCTGATATGCAGGATGGTCTTAGGCGACCCCTGTGAAAGGGTCGTTCGACCGCCAAAGGGGTCACGACCCACAGGTTGAGAACCGCTGCCTTAGGTGGGCTCCTTCAAGGACATCCACTCAGATCTGAAGCAGAGTGAGAGAATACACAGAGCCTCTCGCCTTCTTTAACTTTGCTCCAAATCTTTATCGGGGAGACAAATTGCGGTTTTCTCTGCTTCTCATCAGGTGGCCTCATGCATACAAATGCTTTCTCTGCGGAAGAACCTATTGCCTCAGAATAGGGTCCCCCTGTATGTACCCACGTGACTGGCAAAGGACCCACCACCTTTGCTCTGTGACAGTTGTTCCTGGAACTCATTCTAATCCAGGACAGCTTTTTTGGGGGGTGGGGGGGCTCTGTTTGACATGTAAATTGTGCTTGACTTTATAAATCAAGAAAAAGAGTTGGAGACATTTAATTAATGGATTTTTATGAGTTGTCAGATGCCCAAAGTTCAGAGAGAGAGAGAGAGAGAAAGATTCTTGCTTTTGCAATCCCTTCATTTTCATAACAGAGAACAGCAGCGTGATTCATAACAGAGAACAGCAGCGTGACTCATTCTGGGCAAAGGGTTAATGGGGTGCTGCTGATTGAGGACTCTCCGCCCACCAGAGCTTTGTACCTTGTTTCCAGAGCTTTTTACAAATCATCATAAAAGAGAAATGATCTCAGAAGCACTTAACGCCTTTTCTACACCCACTTTTCCAATAAATCTCCAGCACATCTTTCATGTGATCACGGAAATGCGCATTTTCTGACAGGCACGGAAATGCGCATTTTCTGACAGGGAGACTACGCGTAACTAAGTCCAAATGGAGTACAGTGCGTTCACTCAAGTGGAAAGGATAATGCAGTGGGACATAATGCACGGAGTCCTAATGGAATTCACTCCGCTGCGGCCTCCCAACCACACATGCTTCGCAGCATCGCTGACTGCTTGGCACTGGGTTTCTGTGCACATATTATTTTAAATGATTAAACCAATTCGGGGAAAAATGTTTACACACACTCCCGGTAATTTGATGCGCTTGTTTCTACTTAAACCTGTTCTTCCTATACCTTTGATTCATGAGAAAGTTCAATTTGATAGTAGCAAAATAATTCCAAACTAACCAGAGACATAAGTTCTAATTTGTGCTAGACTGGAGTTCATCGTAGGTACAGAGCTGGAGATGTGCGGTCTCATCCCTCCTCCCTGTGTGGTGTAGGCAGGGTAACTGTTGCTAGGCAGCCATTCTCCTGTTTGCAGAGAAAAGAAAGAGTTTCTTTATCTACAGGTGTCTTCAACACTGCCTGGTCCTCTGTGCCTGTCGGAGTTTCCAGGGTGGGATGGTGCAGGGGCGGCGCGTGCCCGCCCTCTGGTGAGGGTCCGGTTGCTGTGCAAAGGTCAAGGCAAGTGGGCATTCCTGAAACAGATGGTGATTGAAACAGTTATTTCCTGGAGAAGCCAGCCTGATTATACCTAAGAGGCTTAAAAGCCGCATTACGAATGTTTTAATTGAATTCCATTTTATCAAAGCAATGCATGTGCAATAGCTTAACAAGTGAAATGGTAAACAAAATGGCTTATAACCAAAAGTTCTCTGCTGCACCGCCCACCCCCATGCCGTGTTCTCCAAAGCAGCCATTTTATTTATTTATTTTTTTAGTTGCTCAGCATCCATCATCCTAATTAATAGGAGTGAATTGAGTTCATTGGGTTCATTAATTTTAGATTTTTTCTCCTGACACCCTGGGTAGATGGGGATTTGTGCTCTTACATGGCCAACATTTTTATCGGCCTCTCTTCTCCTCCTACTATAATTGTACTGACATGTGGGGTGAAAGCAATATTCAGTATTTCTGTTCTTAAAAATTACCACTGTGCCATAATAGGGTCACAGTTACTTTTTTTTCAATCTGTACTGAAGTTAATTATGCCTTGCTTATTTTTTGTTGCTGTTGTTTTGATTTGCGTAGGTTTCTTGTACATATTTCTACATCTTCCAGCATCTTCTATATCCTGTCAGAGTTAATTTCCAAAAATTAATAAATTTTAGGAAGCTGTGAATTCTGAATTTTCTTTAGGGGTCTTACTACTGACCCATCTTCTCCTTCATTTTCTGGGTCTGCTCCCCCTCCCCCTCTCTACATTCCAATTCCCTTTCCTGTCATCTGAAGTCACACACCCATTTCCTGCTTGTCAAGGTTTCTCCGTTCCTGGTTTGCTCCATTGTTTGGGTGGAGCTGACGCTCAAATAGTTTCCTCAAGTTTAAAAGAAGTTGTGGTGATGATGACAACTCTCTTCTTTGGACCTAACTACTGGGAACTAGACTGAGTCCCGCGCTGCCCCCCTTCCCCCCACCCCCCCGCACCTGTTGCACAGCTGTCTCCTTATGCTCCTTCTTCATGATCCTCCCAGACATTCCCTTTGTTTATCTCCTGGGCAGAGTCTCTCATTTTCCGTTCAGCATGATGTTCTCTTTCCTGGCGTATCCCTCATTTAGGGGAAAACATCCCAGGGAGCTCTCTAAGCGAGGACACAAGGGGGGAGGGGGTTAGAGACCTCCCACCTCAGAAAATCCCCGCAGAAAAAGCTATGCTCTCACAGGACGGAGTTTGACCGGCGTCTAAGCTGGAAGTCTTTTCTGTCTAGACTTGAAGACACGGCTCCACGGACGGACGTCCGGCTTCCCAGGCTGCTGTTAGAAGTCCCTGAGCCTTTTACTGATTGGATCTTTCTTTCTCGCTAGAACTTTTTAATATCTTCTTTTTAAGAAGATATTGCCAGGCAATATCATCGTGTCTATTTTCTTTTCTATTTTAAATTTATCTTTATTGTTGAAAGTATTACAGATACTCTTCTTCTCCATTAACCCCTTCTAACCCTCACCCCCCCACCCCAGGCCTTCAGCCCACCATTGTACAATGTGTCTGATTTCTTAAATTTTGCTAGTCGTTGTCAATCTCAGCTCTAAAGATTTAGCTGGTGAATGTGGATCTAGGCATCTGTATTGTCTTGTTGCTAGGTATATGTGAAGAGAAGCGGGTTCAAAAATACTGAGTCTTGGGAAATGGGAGAGTAAACCAGAAGTCATTCTGAGACCTTCAATGAGCTCCGGGAGCTCCCCATTCCTGTCTCTTTCGGGCCGTTTTGTCAGGGCCACACTCCGTGCTGTTTTCCCCATCCGTGTTCTTTCTCTCACATGTGATGCTAGGATTTGAGAATGACATCATTGTTTTCCCATAGTTTTCACATCTCAGTGCCCTTTATTTGAATGGGAATCAATAAGTTGTCATTAATTAAGTGCCTACTGTATTCTAGGCTCTGCAGACCTATTATAACAGGAGGTCACAGATATCACCTTCCTTTACTCACCATTTTTACTGGGTTCCACAACTACTGGTGCATTCTTTTATTTATTTTTTTCAAGTATACTTTTATGTTTTAATTTTGACATTACAAATTCACATTATAATTCCTTCTCTTATCTATGCATTATTAAAAGCGAATGTGTGTGTGTGTTTTTCTCTCTCTATTCTATGGAGATTTTGTCATTATTATTAATCCCTTCTTTAATTAACTCCATAATCACCTTCTTAATTGTCTGGTTTTGTTTTTTCACTAGGCTTTTAAACTTCACAGTCAATAGTGCCTGGCATTTAGATGGTATTCAATAAAGTTTTGCTTATTGAACGAAGAACAGCTATGTTTGTCTCCAATTATGAGTAGCAAAAGAGACTACTGTAATCAAATGAACGTTTCCTTTTCCCCCCAGATATTTAGTGTATAGGTTTTAGGAGACAGAGAGAAAACACTCCATTTGGGATAACAAATGTCTAACATGTTAAGTAAGTTTCAGGTCTGAGGTGCCTTTCCCTTGCATTAGTGGGGTAATTTTCAAATCAACTCTTCCCTTCTTGCTCTACTGAGCATGCCTGCTTCAGGAAAATGGTTGTTTTCTGTCTGATTTTTGGTCCTTTATTTTTTTTCCCTTCCAAGGAGATTTGGGACACATAAATCATTAATGTGTCTTTATATATTCCGGTGGTCAATGCTGAGAGAGTTTAAGGTAACATAAATCCATTTTGTGGGTATTTATGAGATGCACTTTCAGAGTGTAGGGTTCGGTGTCGGTCCTAAGGATGTCCTTCGGACGAGGGCATGTGGGAGCCTGTTATTTGGAAATGCACAGAGGTCTTTTTCACTGGCTACTTTTAGTAGAATATTGTAGGAGCATCTAGAGTCATAACTCTTCCTATTTCACTCTTATAAGACTTGCTATTTCCTGAGCTAGGGGAGGATTAAAAGATGTGTCATCTGCCCATCACTGACATCAACTACAGAATAAGGACTGCAGGAAAACTTTGAGGTCATTTTGCTCAGAAATAGCAGAAAGTGAACTTGAGCTTCATCTCTGAAAAACCAAACAAAACCTAAGCTCCTCTGTGAATGAGTGACAGAAATCTGCTTATACCTGCGGTAACCATTTGCTTGCTCTTCATATTCATCAAGACCCAAATGAAATGTCTCCATCTCCATGTATTGCCACACCGCTTGAAGGTAAAATAAAACCATTTCCTTTAAAATGTATAAAATCGGAGTTTTCACTGCTTTGACTCCTCATAACAATGTGGCAGGTTCACTGGGTTTTACTGTAGTAACCACCAGACACACATGGAGAAATATTCGTTATCAGGTGAAAAGTGTAAAAATGGGAAATAAAGGACTGAGCCATTGCAGTAGCTTCGAAAAGTAATTCAATTTTGCGGAAACAAATCCTAGTTTCAATGATTGTGATGGGGCTCTTGTGGATTGGATGGTGCCCACCTGCTTTTCTGTTTGTTCCAAGGGGGTCACCCACCAGGACGGCGCTGACGGTACCACTAAAAACACACCATAAGCTTTCACAGCTTTAATATCAAGTCAATACAAATGCACCAATGCACCTTTTACACAACAAATAGATCTGCATGGTTACCATGGCAACTTTTCTTGCATGAATCCTCACTCCTCTCTCTCTTTCAATTAAGCGATATTACTTCACAGAACTAACGAGATTTTAACAACAAATAAGGCAATTGGATAGATGTATTACAAGATCTAAAAAATACGGTTTGATATGTCGGTTTGATATGTCAGATTTTACTGTTCAAGTTACGTGCACAAGTATTTGCTTGCAGTAGCTGTGTGCTCAGAGACACACAGGGGCCACCCTGGAGTGTGGCGCTTTCGTGGGCAAATCCTTTCCTTCTTATAATCGTTGAATGCGGCTTTCTCGTGCAATCTCTTTTTTGTATTAATCTCTACTCAGATCTTAGTTGAAAAATGTGATCTATTAATATGAAACTCACCCTAACTCCAAGAAGAGAGCAAAACTGTTAAAAAAAAATAACGAAATGGGCAAGCAAGCATAAATTAGCACGGTTAAAAAATGGAATGATTTTTTTTTTACTATCCATTATTTTGGGCAAACCATGGCTAACGTTTCCCTCTATCAGAATGACTAGCTCATCACTATAATCTATGACTGTAAATTGCTTAGAAAAGCAAGAAATCAGCAGTAGCCCGGGACCCTGGGTGGCCACAGTGAGACTCCTGGCCCCATTCTGTCCGCTGTGGTTTGAAGGGGACACGTACCTGCCCCAGTCCTCGGACCTCTCAGCTTTGAAATGTGACCTGCCTGTCCCATTCGCCGCGGTGACAGCGAAGTGGCGCTGCAGCTAAAACACTGAGGACCGCCCAGCCACCGATGTGCTCACAGTGATCCTGTGCCGCCAGTACTGTGATCAGGGCTCCTCTGTGAACTTCAGAACGTCCACGATGTAAATACCAGTTGGTTCTCTAAGTCGCCTTGTGAGGTTTGATAGGTGCTTTGAGTGTCCTCATCAAAATAAAGAGGGAATTGTCTTTATTTATTTATTTATTTGGAAGAGTTTGTCCAGGGACAGAATACTCTGTGGCCCACACGGTGGTGGGACGCAGCTCTGACACATTCGGCTCCAGGTTCTCTTCCGGAGGACTTGTAGCGACCGGCTCAGAGTGTTAATAGTTGAAGGTGTCTAGGCTGTTGTGTTTTTTTATAGGAACCCTCCCATTCTGACAAGGCTGTCAAACTTGTGGGTTTATAATTTCTTATTTTAAAAAACGCCTCCCTGATGGACCTATCTCTCCCTTAGTGTCTTCTTTGTAGTTACCCTCCCCCTCCTGGCCTCGTTCTTTATCTCCATCAACCTTGGTCGAGGTTTGTCTATTTTATTCATCTCTGTTTTAAAGCAATTCTTATTTTTTTTTATTTTATTTTCTGACTAGTTTTTAAAAATTAATCAATACCATTTTTTTCTGTCACAAGCTATGTTGATGTATGTTCTGTAATTTTTTAAGATTCTAAAATTTATGCTGAACTCAAGCATTTCCTCATTCCTGTTCTCTTTTTTTAAAAATATATTTTTATTGATTTTTTACAGAGAGGAAGGGAGAGGGATAGAGAGTTAGAAACATCGATGAGAGAGAAACATCAATCAGCTGCCTCCTGTACACCTTCCACTGGGGATGTGCCCGCAACCAAGGCACATGCCCTTGACTGGAATCGAACCTGGGACCCTTCAGTCCGCAGGCCAACGCTCTATCCACTGAGCCAAACCGGCCAGGGCTCATTCCTGTTTTCTTAATAGCACTAATGCTATCACCTTCCTTTACTTGTCATGTTTCCTAGGCTCCACCACTATCACTATGCAAAGTAACTCTTTTTAAATTAAAGTTTAAGCACCTGAAACTTTCAATAATTTAGACATGTGGAGAGCTCTCGATTTGATAGGAAATTTGTCAGTTCAACAAATGAAATGATTTTTTTGTGTGTTGTGTTATATTTATATTATTTTTTGTATGTTGTGTTATATTTATATTATTTCATTTTTTAGATTCTTAGTGCATTTATTTCATAATGATGTCTTTGTCTTAAGACTTTTTATCTGATATTAGTATAATAGGAGCACAATTTTGATATACATCAGAGCTTTCTCTTTTTAAATATATTTTTATTGATTTCAGAGAGAAAGGGAGAGGGAAAGAGAGACAGAAACATCAATGATGAGAGAGAATCATTGATCGGCCGCCTCCTGCACACTCCACACTGGGGATTGAGCCCATAACCTGGGCATGTGCCCGGACCGGAAATTGAACCGTGACCTCCTGGTTCAAAGTCTGGCGCTCAACCACTGAGCCACGCTGGCCGGGCCACCTGAGCTTCTTGGGGTTGTTTTTCCTTTTTCTTTTAAGCTGCTAAACACACACACACAGGTATGGTTGTTTGTTTTTTCAACTTTCAGGTCCTTTTGAAAAATATCTTATTGACATAAAATAGATGTACAATCAAGGGTAAAGCTTGATTCATTTTTTTACAAATTGAACACACCCATGTAACTAAAATCCAGAACAAAAACAAAGAAAAAAATGAACAGCAGCAGCAGCCTCCCAGACATTCACTCTGTGCCTCGTTCCAGCCACTGCTCACGCTCCTGGGTCAGTCACTCCCGTGCCCGGCGCTGCGGGATCCACAGGCCGGTAACCTTGTGTTTCAAGGCCCCACGGCCAGGGAAGTGGAGCCTTTCCCTGTGGCTAGGACGTGTTAGTGGGGACACAGGAGCCCAGGCCTGGAACCCAGCGAAGACACACGTGTTCTTTAGTGAACTTACCGTTGGAATGTTTCTGATGAGCAGGAACATCTGAGGCGTGAAGCTCAGGACGGGGCCCCTCTCACAGTTCAGAGGAGCCTGCAGCCCCGAGGGAAGCTCGGCTGGGTGCTGAGTCACTGACGCTGGCCCACACGGAGGCTTGCTCTCTTTCCTCTGATGCCTGGGGGCCAGGATGGAAATCTGTGGGTGAGGACGGAGTGGACACATTGTGGACAGTGGATATTTCCAGTGCAAAGTTAGAAAGAGGAGGCAGACTTTTCCATGTAGTGCATTTGAGCGGTCTTCCTAGAACATCCCTGGTCCCAGCATGAAGGTGGTTATATTTTAGCTCATTTCTTAAAATTACCAAAATTATGTGTTTTTCTTTTCAAAAGTGATTTTACAGAGGGTACAAGTTTACATGGTACCACTATTAGAGAGATCCTGAGAGCTGCTTCCTGATTAAAGCGATCCATTTCTGGACCCTCAAAGGAATGTAATTATGCATATTTATGTAAATCATATGCAAATTACCTTGTAAATAAAGTGTGCAAGGGATAAGAGAGATGCTCCCAAGCTGTGACTTGTCAGTTTAGCAGAAGAGGATGCAAGCCCTGATGTAAACACAAGCTGAAAAATGGAGTATAAAGCGTATCTCCTACATTTCTTTCCAGAAATAATTGGATTTGGGTGCGATAAGTAGTTATTGCAGCTAACAAGATTACAGTGTCTTCCTGGTGATCTTGACTAGGGAGCAATGCAGATGGTTTTAGCGGAGCAACAGTCAGCTCAGCATGGGACTGTGTTTGCAGGCGTAGCTTTGGGATGGCACTAATGAGTCTTTAACTCCCCCTCTGCTAGGCTTTGGCCACATCAACCCTGTAACCTTCTTTGACCTTCCTCAGGTCTCAGCTTTTCCATCTGTAGTACCTCAAGGATAATTCAATGGTTTATCTATGGAGCAGCAATGATTTGCGTTCTTACAAATGCAATGTATAAGAATCATTTGAAAAACCAGAACTGAGGATCGTAACAAGTGTGTGCTAAAGGCTCCAGATAAAGCTTTATATTTATGTTCAGTGCAAAGCACAAGGATGCATGAAGACAGAGGGGAACATGGCCATTCGGGAAAGATCTACGAGGGATGTGTGAGTTCTTTAGAAGAAAGTCAGAACCTTGAAAAACTTGAAAAACATTCCAAGTGAGATCAATTAGTTGCTATTGATAATACAGGGATTGTTAAACAGCTGCAATTAATGTGCAAAGGAAAATAAGTTATTGGTTAACAATTTAGAATAAAAGATAGTTTTTAATTATATGTTTTTATAAAAATTTACTTATTGAATCTCCTATAGAAGGGGGTTGATTTGATCTTAGTTTTGCTATTTGACAATGTTGCTTTGAACTTCACTGTGTTAATGTAAAAAATATTCAAACCTGTAAAGAAGTATTGTGAGTTTATTTGAGCCAAACTGTCAACAATTCCCTGGAAGCAGAATCTCAATATATTGGGATAATGCTCCAGAGAATGGCATAGTTTTTCACCTTGTTTAATACATTACAATCAAAGGAGGAGACGTAAGTGGGTCACATGAAATCCATTGGTGATAAATTAGGGAGGCGGGAGAAAGCAAAGCAGGGAAACCTCCGGGATTGGATAAAAAGTAAAATGATAGACACATGCTTCTTTTACTTAGGTGGGTGCAGGGTCGTTAACAGTCAACATTTAACTCACTAACAGTGAGGGAATCTGTGGTCTCTGCCCTGGTGCCCTGGCACATTGGGTTGTGCCCCGAGGGGTCCGGAAAAAGGGGAGTTACAAGTTACCCTGACATTTCACAGGTATGTTGTCTTAGATGCAAAAAGACAATAGGCTCAGTTAAGGTAAAGACTGACCTTGGTCAGGGAAGACACCGGCCTAAGACGTGACTACCCACTGTAACTGCTTTTTAGTTAAAAAAGTTTGAATTTCAGACCATCCTCTGTGGTTATTTAGGTCTTTGGGTTTGCAGGCCTTCCCTGAACTTGGCAGGTTAGCATGGGGCCCCTTTCGTCCACAGCTGGCATGTGTCTTGCTCTGCAAGCATTTCTACCGGGGACATAATTAGGAGTGAAATTTCTGGCTCATGAGATATATGTATACTTAACTTTAGAATATAAACTAGCTTTTTCAATAATGTTGCCACCAGCAGTGCTCAACGTTGCTTCATATTCTCACCAGCACTCAGTAGAGTTTGCCTTTAATTTGAGATATTATGAAAGGTCTGTAATGGTAACTCATTGCATTTTTAAAAATCTTAGTTTATATTCTCTGTTTATTAATGAGGCTGAGTGACTGTGTGTGTTAATGGCCCTTTGAATGTTCTCTGTGTGAGTCATCTGGTCGAGCCTCCTGGAGGTTTTCCCCCTGGATTGTCTGACATTTCCTTCTGGAACATGAGGAGACACGTGTGCATCCTTGTCCTGAGCCTTCTGTTGATTTTATGTTGCAAACACTTTGCCCACCTTGTGGTCTAGTTTTTCACTCTTTTACTTTTATAACATTTTTAATGACTGAGAGACTATTAATTTTAATAGACTCCTCTTTACCCATCCTTTATCTTTCATGGCTTTGGGGGACTTGTTTAAGAAAGCTTTCTCTACCCCAGGGTTATAAAGGTATGTTGGATTTTCTAAAGCTTTATTGCGCCTATAATCTCATTTTTAAATAGGGAATGAGGGAGATTCGAGATTCATTCTGCTCATTCCTGATTATCTGTATTTCTTATCATCTGTTAAACTAGGAGGTCTTAAATTTAAAAAATTAAATAAAAAAACTTGTTTGAGATCAACACATGCTAAAACATATAGCTTTCCTTTGTCACTTATTTCCTAACTTACAGGGATGTTTTAAGCTGGACATTGAGAAAACCTCCCCATTTTTTGACACTTACCACAACTGGAAATCAGCACATTGTTTTTATTTTCCAAAGCCGGAAATTGTCTTCTTAAAATGGGAGAAGCAGTCACACCCTCCCTCCCAAGCCACTTTTCATTTCTTCTCTTAATTCTGTCCCTTCCATTTCAAAAGCATCTCTTTGTTATACTTCTCCTTTCACTTCCCAAACTTACCTTTAACATTTTAAAGAGAGGAATAGAATGGATTTCAAGTGACTGTCCTCACTCACAGATATTTCTCCAGGGAATAGCCCCTCTGCCACTTGTCAGGCAGCCAAGTTCTGTAAAGATAATTGAACGACAAAAAAAAATTGGCCTGTGCTTCAATAGTAGGCAATCTTTAGGAGCTATGCCTTGTTCTAAAAAGACAAATTATGTTCCCTTTCTAAGTCTCTTCACTAGGAAACATGAAAAGATTTTGCCAGTTAGTAGCTGGACCAAAGTGAACGAACCATGTTGAAAGCTGACACATGGCAAGCTGAGTCCACATACGAGATATTGAGGTATCGTCGTTAAGACCTAGGGTGTAGGGAGTTTTTCCTGTGCTGTGGGAAGCAGAGTTGGATGGGTAGCTTCTTTGATTTCTGCCTTCTGTTTGGCTTTGGGGGGAAAAAAAGGTTGCGCATTGTAGTACTACTCATTCTTACATGTTTTCTCTCTTTCAATCACCCCCCCCTCCCCCTCTCTGTCCCCCTCTCTCACTGTATTTATTTCAATTACTGCTCCCTCTGTCTTTTCTCACAGACCTTGGGTGATGATGTTCCAGAGCAGTGAATAGCCCAGCGGACAAGGTTTCACTGGCGCTCTTCCTGCAGCCTGCTCATGCCTTTGTGAACTACCGCGTGATCATCACTAATCACCCATGTTGGATGTGCCATCTGTTTCCTGGTGGGACCCGGACTTAGGTAAAAGGTGGTGGGGGTGGGTTGGGGGGAGAAGACGATAAAATAAATAGACCATGGAAGTCGGTGACTGTCATGATGTAAAGTAATAACCAAGATGGAGAGCAGCTGGTCCTGACGGATTATGTGGTCTGGCTCCAGGGAACACATATCCTTCTTAAAATTGAAATATAGTTGACATACAAGTCATATTAGTACTCCTCTTTGGAAAGAACAGTCCTTGTATGTTATGTGGCTAATTATTGGTGCCATCAAGCAGAAAAATAAAAGCAACTGATTGACTTGGCTCACGGCTTTAAAAAATAATATTTATATACATTTTTGTCTTAATTTTGTAAGATTGATCACCTAAGTCACTTGAGATTTTTCATACTATGACAATGAACCTTATCATCCACCTCAGATTTAATGCTATTTCCCAAGTCTTGAGGAAACTTTTCAAGGCATTAAATTCTTTTCTAACCACCTCTAATCTAGGGTTACCTGTGAAGGACAAAACAAGACAAGACACCTTTTTCCAGAGTTTGTACCCTCATGAAGAATGGACTTTGCTTTTCAGATACAGCAAACATATTTGCTTGGCTCTCTGAGGTTGTTTTATGCTAACAGCAGTTGTTATTTAATTTAAAAATATGTTCCACATGAAACATAAAGTAATTCAGTCCAACAATAGCTTCGGTGGACACATGCTATAAAACATGGTTGATGGCATGCAGTCATCTCTCTGTGCTATAAAAAAGGCTTTATGGCATTATTATCTTCCACCAGCATCCGTGTGCAAGAAAGAAAAATGACGGCCAAACTGGAGAGAAGCTAACATTTTTTTTTCCAAATGTACAATTCTACTTGTTTCTATTAACCCAGTTTTGGAATGTGTCCCCTACGTACTGAAGCAATGAATTTGTCTGCATACATTTTTGCCATAGTGGTTTCGATGGGTTTGCTCAGTAAATTATGTTATCTCTGGTGTAAGGACATCCTCCTCATGTTGTTCTTATCTTGTACCCTGACCTCACCTCCATCAGCGTCTCTACATGATCGCTTTCTTTATGTCTCATCGACTTTGGGTGTCATTTTTCATTCTACCAAGGGGCTTCTTTCTTATTTATATTACTTCACTGGGATAGCAATATTATATTGAAATAATGTATCCTATTTCTCTTGGGCTCTTAAGTAAAAATAAATGATAATGACTTTAAAAATCAATAAAAAATAGAATTTATTTTACTTTACCTCTCTCTAGCTAAATTTGAAATCATGTCTAGAAAGAAAAAAATCCTCTGACCTCCCATATCAATCTATACTTGAGTATTGGCTAGTTTGGATGGGTATTTTATTGGTGTGAGCCAGATTTGTGATAATAATAAAGAGCTAAATAATATAATTGTTTTTCTTCCCTGAAAAACAGTGTGTTCAAGATAATAGGTTGACCCTACTGAATACCTGAAACAATCATATTAGTTTTTCTAATATAAATATTTATATCTATCTATCAACTATCTATCATCTATTATCTATCTGTCTATCATCTATCTGTCTTTATTATCTCTATTTTTTAAAATTCAAAACTCAACACTCAGTTCAGTGTTTAAAATTGTACTAAACTTTTCAACTTAATGAGTGCATGAACTAATGAAGAAAATATTTGGTACATAATACTTAGTTGTTATGAGAATTACCACAAAAGTTCCATTAGATAACATTTATCTAGATATAACTTTTATTCTACAATATGGATATCTCAGTAAATCTAAGATTTTTAAGTAAATATAATTATTCAAATTGCTGGATATGAGACTTGACAAGATGAAATTTGAGAAAGTCTAATTAGGTTGGCAAAATAGAAGGGGTCTAGAACACAAGAAAAACCATCAGGAATTCAAGGTGTGTGTGTGTGTGTGTGTGTGTGTGTGCGTGTGCGTGTGTGTGTGTGTGTGTGTGTGTGTGGTTTGTTGTAGATGAGTATGTGTATAAAGGAGTTAAAACATTAATTTCTCTAAGACAATAAGACACATCAGCAACTGAAAAAGTAACACTATGAGAGTTACGTAGGAATACGGACAAACATAGTTAACAAAAAGTTGAAACATCGAAAAAATGCCTTAGGGAGAGAAATAGGGCTGGGGAGGAAAGGGACATGAAAAGAACATCTTTTGTTACAATGCACGTAGTTTAATCTGACCTTTTTGATTTGTTTCTTTATTAAATCTCATATCTGATTTATATTTTTATTTTAAAGCAAATTAGGAGCTAAATAAATTAAAAACACCTGACTTATAACTAAAACTCTTTACTTCTTCTTAATAAAAACCTTAGTTAAAACTTAAACTTTAGTTAAAGCGGCTTCAGAGGTGTTTCCCCGCCCAGTCATGTCATGTCCAAGAGCAAAAGAGAGTGAAACATAATTTTTTAAGACTTTTCAGAAATGTAGATCCAAATACCTAAGTATGCTAAATGGCCAGGTCATTGGAACAAGGAAGCTTGTTATTCATCACGAGACTTGGTCTGCGGTTCTGAGAAATGAACTTGCTCCCATGAGTAACTATGAGCTGTTAAATCCTGGGGGGCAGCGTCCAGGGAGAGGAAATGTGGGTGCCGTAATAGAACAATTCTATGATTTTTGATTTATCCTATGAGCAGCTTATCTTCCGAGATCAACTGCTTACGGAAAAGACGAGGCTAAGAATTTCATTTAAAATAAATGGCACTGCACCAGATGGCTCCCCTTGCAAATAATCCAACAGTGAGGCACAGAACTCATTAGTGTTGAGAGAAAAGTCATGAAAAGGAGAATAAACAGAGAAAAGATGGGCAAACTAAATGGTCTAAAGTCAAATGAACAATTGACAATATTCTAAACTCTCATGCCCTAATTTTCTTCGTATTCTCTTATCTTTCCTACAAGGGCTTAATGCCAGAGGAAGGGGCGAAAAGGGTGCAAAATGAAAATGTTTGTTCAATAAAGATAGAGATCATTTTACACCTGGGGCAAATTATTTTTGTTTCTTAAATATTTAGAAAATTCATTTGAAGAATTTTTTTTTTCTGATGCTTCATCACCATTTGTTGAACTGAACTAGGTGCCTCCATTCTAGGATAATTTTCCAGCACATATTACATGTGAATATCAGTAATTAGATTATGTGGACATGAGATGGTTTAATAGAATATTTGATAGGTTAATTAGATGCAATAATTTTTAATGTTTTTAATTTATAACTTAAAAATACCTTATATTTTCAGTATTGCCTTCTCAATGCCAATTAATTATAATTAACCATATCTAAGCAGAGTACTTTTGCAGTTGCTATACCAATGAAATTTCCTTACAGAATTATAGAAATGTTAACATACTTTTCTATAATTTGATTTAGCTTGATCAAATGCCTTTTTTAAATCACAAATCAGTGTCTTTAAAAAAAAATAGACTGTGTGCATAATTCTAGCCTAGTAAGGTAAAAATAAAACCAGTAGAAATCAGATGAAAGAAAAGTCTCTATTATAGTGAGATGTGGTGGTAGTTAGGGAAGCATAATGAGGTCATATTGTGCTCACAGCCTCCTGGAGTGTGGGTAGAATTTTACAAGTGAGAAGGAAGGAGGTTACTTTAGATCAGTGATTCCCAAAGTGGGCGCTACCGCCCCCTGGTAGGTGCTGCAGCGATCCAGGGGGGCGGTGATGGCCACAGGTGCATTTGGGGGCGATGAGTAACTGCTATTAAAATTTAAAAAAAATTAATTTCCAGGAGCTGAGTAATATTTTTTCTGGAAAGGGGGCGGTAGGCCAAATAAGTTTAGGAACCACTGCTTTAGATTGACAAACAAATGTGAATCAGGAAACTCACAATGAGTTAACAAAAACATGAGTTTTGTTGAGAATCTGAGTAGACTTAGATGGGTTAGAGAAAATGATTCAGGCTATAAATATGACTGGAAAAAAGTGATATATGTGAAAGACACAAAAAATGGCTCTTAGGGACCAATGGTGTCCACCCGTGGACTGCATTTTGCAAGGTGGATTACTCTATTTATCCCACTTATCCCACCTGGCCAGCAAATATAAATATTTGTTGGATCTCTCTCTTTTAGTTACATATTGATTTTATTTTCACTAGACCTTTTTTACCACCTGTGCAGTGCAGGTCACAGCTTCCTCTATTTGGGGAGTGAACTTTTGTACATCACCTGCGCCCCCTTCAGGCATGCCTTTAGCATCAATAGGAAAGTCACCTCAGGGTGTTTCCATAAAGAAGCTTGTTGGGCCCGGCCAGGGTAGCTCAGTGGTTGAGCATAGACCTAGGTTCAAATCCTGGTCAGGGCACATGCTGGGGTTGCAGGTTGGATCCCCAGTGTGGGGCGTGCAGGAGGCAGCCAAGCAATGATTCTCTGTCATCATTCATGTCTGTCTCTCTCCCTCTCCTTTCCTCTCTCTGAAATCCATAAAAAAAAAAAAAAAAAAAAAGAGGCGGGTTGGATTGAGTCACTATTGGAATAGACATACTAATGGGGATCCTATTTGTTCATGGCCTGACTGCCGATCTTTTTGAGTCAGTGTAGGTAGGCCCTTGGGCCGACAGGATAGAAACTAGCAGGTGTCCAGAAAGCCAAGTTCAGACCAGGTGGTCAGAAGGAAAGCCAGATAAGCTGACCTCAGGAATGTCACTCCCTTCCACGCCCTCCTAAGAACACAGAAGTGGCGGGTTATTGTCCCTAACAGGTGGCGAGCCCACTGCTCCACATGCTCTGCTGACCGTCCCGGGTGGCGGTAATGAGCAGACCACCACCTTGCCATGCAGGTTGACAGGAGGAAGTCACCTGACCTGCCAGGGAAACACCCTGTTCCGTCCATAACACAATGGAGCGAATACGGAGTTTCTCAGTGTTCCGAGGTCCCTGTCCTTGTCACTTCCTGTCCTATTTGTCTGCCACTGCACAGATTTTTCTTTCTTCAAAATATTTTTAATAATTTAAAATGTTTGATGTTTTAAAATTTTATTTAACTTTTTTACTTCCCTTTACATTCTTCTCTCTGATTTCTCAGTATTATAAAAGGGAATTACATTAGTTAGATCCTGGTAAGTGCATGAACATAAATCAGTTATGTAATTTCAATAAAGATGCATCATATTTGACCATCAGCTTCCTTCATTTAAAAAAAAAAGAAGTTTGACATAGAAGTTTTCCAAATTCCTATCTGTCTTAGAAATTACAAGAATTGAATATGATATACAGTCAACATGACTGGAAACTGATTTTGAATTTGTAGAGTGTAATAGCATTATTTTAGTCAGTTTATCCCATGACCCAGTAATTATACTATTGTAGACTTTTCACTTATGGATTTCAAAAATGCAAAGTGAGATGCATGCAAATCAATAGAACTTTAAAAAAAAAAAAACATGGCAGAAATCAAGATTTACTTTGAAACATGTTACCAGGACTTAAAATAAATATGAGAACATATTATCTTGAGAGGAAGGAAAAGAAATGTTCACCATAAAACCCTTCTTTTTTCTTTATTTGATCTCTGATTCTTCAAAGAATAACTGGTGGGCCATCGTCTTTCTGGGCGTGAATAGAGGTGATGTTACTGTGGCAGCAGTGGGCTCAGTGACACAGAGAAAGGAATGTATAATGAATTGGCCCTTTATGTGGCTATTATTTATTTCCTGACAAGTTCTGGGCAGAGAAAAAAGGTGCAAGCTCATAGAATGGCCCTAAAATTGAAAAGAAATCGATTATATCATATGCCTAAAAAGGAAATGAAGCTATGTGTACACAGTGGTCCCTTCTCAGCTATTTCTATTTTAGGAAATTCAATAACACAGTATTATTTTCAGTTGGGTCTATAATTTTTTCCAGATTACAGAAATTTTATCATTTAAATGGAACAATTTCAAAGCAAAAAGGATTGAAAAGCTGACAAAGGAGAAAATGAAAAGAAGAAATTCTAACAAAGTTTATTGGCTATACAACCATTTAGATAGCAATAAAAGATTAATACACATATATAGCAACATGCATCTAGCTCATTTGTTACAAATTTTAGGTACCCTTAATTAAATTTCTTCAGAATTGAAATCACATAAAACAAAGTTATCTGCCAGTTGAATAAAATGTTATATACAGGAGTAGAAATGAATTCATAATCACTAGCACAGAAGTTTCTCTTTATCAAATGTATCCACTCTGTCAAACAAACCTTCTTCCCTCCCTCTGTTCTTTGACAGAAAACATGACCTCTCTAAGAAGTGGAAATCTTGAACCCATATTCTGGCCTTTGAAAATCCCACATACTAAAAATAGCAACAACAAGCATATTGGCCACACACTCTGACTGTTAGAGCATCCGTCACCAGAAGAGTCTGTTTTAACTCACCACATTTTTATGCTGATATGAGCAATCCTTTTGCAAACTTTGGAGTCTATGAATTATATATGTGCATTTTGGGGAGTTAGGTTCATAAATTTAATCAGTGATATTCCCTCAGAAGGAAACTTATGCTCATACTCCACATCTCATAACTTCACCATTTCATCCCTAGTGCCTAGCAATCGTATGACCCATAAGAGGCATCATAGGTACCTGTTCAATCTATACAGGATTGATGAAAACAAACATCTAACAAGTGTGCATCTCCTCACGTGCCAAGTAGTAGAAAATCTCATTCTACAATGTGTTATTCTACATGATCCCTTAGAACATTTATTAAAGTGATGCTTTCAATTATATCTTCTTGGATCTCCTTTATTTTTTTCAATTACCTACAGTTCTGGGAGAGTCTCAGGAAATACATCACTTGTCATTTCCCATACTGTGTGTACTTGAGATTTTTCTGTTCAGATACTTATTTTTTTTTCTAATCTTACCTCTATGTAATGCATCTTTAGTTTCCCATTTAGAGAGACATTCTTGCTGGGAAATCCATCATAAAATAATGTGTGTCTAAACAGAACAAGTTTTGACTACTACAGTATTTTTGCTGCATAATCAGTTGCTTGTTTTGGGCATTCAGTTGAGCTCCTCCTATCTTTGTTTCCTCATCTCTAAAGTTCAGGTAATGACAACTATCCTGTGGGGTGGCAGTGAAGATGAGAGAGCTTTCATATCAAATGCCATTTTAACTTTAATTATAAAACTAGAGACCCAGTGCACGAATTCGTGCACCAGTGGGGTCCCTCAACCTGGCCATGGGATTGGGTTGAAACTGGCTCTCTGACATCCCCCAAAGAGGTCCTGGATTGCAAGAGAGTGCAGGCCAGGCCGAGGGACCCCACCAGTGCACAATCAGGGCTGGGGAGGAAGGCAGGAGGTTGGCCAGCTGAGGAGGGACCGTGGGAGGGCTCAAGGGCATGTCTGGCCCCTCTCGCTCAGTCCTGATCGGCTGGACCCCAGCAGCAAGCTAACCTACCAGTCGAAGTGTCTGCCCCCTGGTGGTCAGTGCACGTCATAGGGAGTGGCTGAGTGGCCTTAGCATATCATTAGCATATTATGTTTTGATTGGTTGAACAGACAACCGATGACCGGACACTTAGCATATTAGGCTTTTATTATATAGGATGAATTTGATTGGATGATCCTAAATTTCAAGATCAGTTTCTTACCTATGGTTCTTTCAACAAAAAATGCCTAGGACTCAAAGGTTATCATGTGAATAAGTAGAGAGATATTTAATCTTAATATGTTCTATAGGCTCCTCACTGCACCCCAGTGTCCTTAGCACCAGGAGGTTCTCTACTACTATTATTTCAAAGTCCACATCCTCCCTCAGACAACAGCCTTTCACATTAGGGTGTTTCCTTTCTGCTTGATGTCCCTCTCATCACATCTGTGACCTTAGGAGCCTGACAGGTAGGTCACTTGCAAGTCCCACGCCCCAGTAGCCACTGCCACTGAGTCTCTGTGCCTTCTCTGCAATGCAATGCCTGTCTAATAACGGCAATGGCTTCTGGTATCGCTATGTTCTGTGAATAAGACCTAAAATCCTCCCCCTCTTTCCATTCTTTTCTCTTCTGCTACAGGTTGCCTGGCACTGGGGGGGGGGGGGGGATGTCACAAAAATGAGAGACAATTTAAGTAAATTATATCTAATAATTGTAGGCCTTTGATGAATTTGTATGTTGTTTAATAGTCTTATTGGATTTCCAACAGTGCACCTCACTGCATGCTTCTCAAACAGTCATCCTTGATTTAATTTTATTTTTGTGTGTATATCTGGAAGATTTGCATTTTGATGCATTTTTTCTTGATTTGAAAAAATTCTTGTGATATTCACCATATTTTATCTCTTTCCCTTATCTAGATATTTTAATATCTATAATCTCCCCTCCCTCCCCCCCCCCGCCCCCCACCCCAGGCACCACTAGCTCCACCCAAACAAAACCGCCATTCTGTCCTGACTGGGTGTCCTCTGCTATTGGCAACACCCCACCACAGTCACTAGGCCCAAGAGGAAACTTTCACTTTTTCTTTAATAGCCAATGAAATGCCATCTCTCTGTGATGTCCTTCCCGGTGCCTACAGCCATACCTGTACTGCTTTTGTGTTCCAGTAATATGCTCCTCATATTTCAATTATTGCATTCAATGTCCTTGTCCATATATGATAAATTTTAAAAATATACAGAAGCGTGAAATCTGAGTAGGCTGTGAAAGTCATGCATTAAGACGGAGGGGGTGTATTTCCAGATTTACGGCTGGCGAGTCCTCTTGCATAGCAATTAGTGTCTAAGCTAATGGCTTTTGGACTTTACCAGCATGTGAATCCCTGCTCAGGTGCTCATAAATACATATGGGGAGAAATTGAACACATTCAATTTGCTTTAAATATCCATGTTTCTATGCAAGAGTTCTAAATGGAGACGATTAGCTCAATACTTTTCGGCCTCTCTGATGGATGACCGAGTGGGCAGGCACTGTGCTTATGGCTCAAACGTCCTCCTTTGGGTGACTTGGCATCAGCCACTGTTGTTGACAAATCACAGCCGCCTATGACCTGACAGGAAGTGGACACCACCTGCAGAGGATGCCGTAGCCGCAGGGAAGGACTTACTTCACAGAAAGTCTTACTCCACCTTTGGTGCGTGGCTGCCGACAGCTCTCGGCCTGACCCCTCTGCCTTAGCTCTAAACAAAGTCAGAATGCTCTTTCTACTGACACCAGGGGGATGTCCAAGCCACGGTGCCCCACCCTGAATGCACACAAAACGCCCCAGCCTCACCCCACCTCCTAACCAAGAGGAGCAGGCTCCTCTTCCTGCTCATTCAGTCCATCCGCAGACAGCCTTTCCGTGTGTGTGTGGAGTCATCCACCTCAATAGCCAAACCACACTTTGGGTCGGAGTTCACTCTGTTTTTGTGGAAGAGTTAGACCATTAGAAATAATTTAAACTATTGATCATGTCAGTTAAACAAGACATGATTAGCATAATGTTTTGACACTTAGTTGCATGCAAGATATTTTGGAAAACATTGAGAACAGCATGCAGTTGTGAGAAACCGTTTTTGACAAAAATGTAAATAAAACTAACTTAAGTGAAAAGTAGAATTTATTGGACCGGCAGTAAATGGTTCCATAAGTTGAAAGAACACTTAACCAGGGGCCACGGAGATGTTAGCAATGTGTTTGCAGCGTCGGGCTCCAGATCTCAGACTCCTGCAGACAGCAGTGCCTTTCGCACTTGGTCTACTCAGAATCTGATGTCTTTCGTTTGCTCTTCTGACGTGACAGTCTAGGTTCTTCAGACTCCAGCGGATCCCTCCGGTCCTTAGAAATAGGACCAGGGCGTCCAGTGCCACCACCACACATCAGACTGCTGTGCATCTCCATGTGGATCGGATGCATTCTCTCCTTCCACAAAGTGAAGAATGAAGTCACTGGCAGATGCAGGCTCACAACGAGAGAGAGAGAGAGAGAGAGAGAGAGAGAGAGAGAGACTTATTTCGGTGTTGCACTGATAGACACCTGAGGAGAGGGTCTAATTAATGGAATTCATCTTCATCAGTTCACAGGCTCACCCCGGACCAATCACTGCATCAGGGATGGGCACCCGGGGTGGCCCATCTGTGTGGGCTGCGCTCTTCGGTAGCCAGGGACGCTGTGCCTCCATCCACCATGTCCAAGCCGGAGCAGAGGGACAACCTCAGAGGCCGGGACACTTGCATACCTGCGAGCACCGGATGCATCGCTTAGGGACACGCTACCACTGGTTAGTGTACCGCTCTCATAAGCATCTGATTAGTCTCCTAAAACACAATAGACAGTATTCTTCTCCTATTAAAATAAGGAAACCGAGATTCAGAGAGATTTAAAGAACTTCTCCTTCATGGCTAATAACTAGTGGAGCAAACATGTATTTCCAGGCTTTATGATTCTAAGATTATAATGATCCTGATATACGGGGCCTTTTAGAGATCAATCATCCATCCCCGAATGGAGAAAGCTCCTTTTGTAGCTAATGTATGAGGCAAATCACGTGGCCAGAATGAGAATGTATTCATCTGCAATTCCAACTCAGAATCACAGCCTGGCAGATATAAAAAGTAATAAACTTGATTCTTCATCTACGCCTTTCCTGCTTGTCACTGAGTTCTGATCTACAATGTATTCATTAAAGAAACATCTTAGGAGGCACCTGTGCTAAAAGAAGTATACTCTCATAATGCATTTACTTTGAAAGGAGATCAAATGATCATTTAATTCATTGAGTTTGACCTACAGAGAAGATGCGTGGGCCTACACAAAACCGCTGACATAACCGAATTTTCTAGGATGAGGTAAAAAGTAGGATATGAGAAAGCATTGCTCTGGCATTTAGAAATACTAAAAATGCAAGGAATCATTTTTAGCCAATCTTAAAAGTGAAGCATGCGTGTATGTGTGTGTCTCTGTAGTTGTTGCAGCAAAAGACAAAAGCAGGCGAATGCTAACTTAATCAAAATAGAAGCCATTACAAAAGACAATAAGAATAACTTTTCATTTTTTTGTTCTATCTCTTTTTTAAAGTTATCAATTCTCTTTTCTCATAAAGAAATGTTAAGGACCTTTTAATTTCCAAGACACTTATTCTTGATGTTTTCTCTTAATTAGTATTCTAGTAAGTCAGAATGCACCATGCATAACCCATCGCAATCAGCTGCCTCCTGCACACCCCCACTGGAGGATGTGCCTGCAACCAAGGTACATGCCCTTGACCGGAATTGAACCTGGGACCCTCCAGTCCGCTGGCTGATGCTCTATCCACTGAGCCAAACTGGTTAGGGCTGAAATCATATGATTTAAAAAAAAATTTTTAACATGTCGATTACATCAATTGACCTTACAATGTTTAGGCAACATTGTAGTTTTGAAATCAATCTGAGTGCGGTGGACATTTCCTGGGGTTACCACCCCGTTGTCTGACAATGTGTTTGGGGCTAAGGCCAATGACCAGCACAGAGCTTGTGTTTTATATTTTTAATTGAATTTAATGGGGTTACATTGGTTAATAAAATTATATAGGTTTGAGATGCACAGTTCTCGAAGACATCACCTGTTTATTGTCTTGTGTGTTCACCACCCCATTCAGTCAGTCAATTTAAGGAAAGATGTGTAGCTCCCTTTGCTACTAATGTGGCAGGCAATTCCTTTGGTTAAATGGTCCCCTTTACATTTGTCTCATATTCTTCGGATAAAGCATCATAGGATAAATCAACCTGTTTTTGTTATAAACCAGCCAGGATAGCAAGAGGAGGTGCAAAGGCTCAGGTCGGGTGACACCTATTTTTATCAGCACTTTGTCCACCCTCACGCGCCTTTCAGAAGCTCTGATGTTTCTCGAGGACATGAGCACCCCAGCGGTTAGCTATTGCTACAGATGTCCATAAAGGAGGGTCAGACCAACTTTATCTCATTGTGACACCAGGGAAAGACGGGAGCAAATTTTATTCAGTGTTCCTCCTGCCTAATCTCTCAGCTCAGCATCAAGCTGCCTTTTGCTTCACCTTTTTCATTGCCAAGATCAAAAACGTTGCTCAGCTCTCAAACATGTCCCCTGGTTTCTAGAATTTGTTTTCTCTATGAGTTTCTCTGGTTTCTTTGCTGTGGGTTTGGGGCATCACAGCATGTCTTCTTGGTAGGAACCACAGCTCTAGGATGCCTTTGGCTCATAGACGTGGTCAGGGTAATAAGAAAAGGCTTTGTAAAAGTTGAACTTGAAATCTATAAATGGAGATGCATTCTTCACATGCTCACTATTATATCTTGCCCAGCCTTGTTCACTTACCTGTGGTACCCTCCCCCTGGCTTTTGAAGGGCTGGGAGTCTGATCTGGGGTAGAATGAAGGGTAGATTAGTGAATGGAGAGATAAAACTGTCAAAAGCTGAACAAATAAAAATGTGAAGGAAACTGAATGATAGACTAAGGGAGTGTAATGTCTTATTTACTCACTGGAAGAAATGGGGTGACTGAGGAAGGGTATGAGGGTGATATGGCCTGTATTTCAGATGGGTCATCCCAAGGTCAGTGCCAAGGATGGGTTTGCAGGGGGACCTGCCAGCATTGAGGGTGATTGCAATGCCATTGCTCTATGCCAGAGGGGAGATTATGTGTAAACTGAAACCTAAGACCCGTAAATGAAACAGCAGAAGAATGAGCAGGACGGAATGACACATACCTGAGGAATGGAATGAAGGCTCCAGGCCTTGGCATATTGTGGGCTTCTGTGACGGGTACCACTGCCTGTTTATTGAGAGAGTCAATGCAGATTAAGTTCACTGTGCACAGAAAGAGTCCAGGCAACCAACAAAATTACTTGAACCTGAAGCAGTACATGAAATGCAAATAGAGGGATGAATTCAAGGTCATGTGTCAACAGGTGGGAGATGGTCAGATCTAGACACCAATGTATGCCTCACACCTGGGCTCCTGGGTGAACTGTGAGGTCAGTAACTAAACTCATCAATAAAGAAGATTGGGTGGTCTCTGCAGCCACAGGAAGGGGCTTCTCTGAGGCGTGTATCTGAATGTCAGCTCAGTGCCACCCGCCCTCTCAACCCACCAGGGTGGACACGGGGTCCCCAGGCCGCTCCTAGCTGAGGACTGATGAGAGATGGGTGCAGGGGCTGTGCAGACCTGTCCCCAGGGAGCAAGACTCCGCTAATGGTTAACGTTGGCTTGAGAGCTCTTCATCGGCCTGGCAGAACGGACCCGTGCTTAGACCCTTCTGGACTCTGCCTTTAAATCCCCTCCCACAGCGCCCTTCCCTGGTGCCAAATGCCAGTGAGAGAACATTGCATCCTTTCCCCTTTGTCCTTCACAAGGACTTCTCCCAGTCACGCTCTGGCAGCTTGAACCTGTGTGGTGCCTGTGAGCTGAGGACCCACCCAAACGCAGTGGGTGAAGGAAAGGGGGATACTAGCTCAGGAATGGGGTCACACTGGGACCTGGGACTATAACATCAACAGGCTGCTGGAAACCTCTAGCTGAGGTCCAGTGTCACTTGGGGTACAATTTATGTCTATGTAGGCAGGATGACGCCTTCCCTGTGTATAACTGCATGGATTAGATGCAGATCTGTGTTTCTAAAAGAAATATAAACTTGAAAATGCTGTGTACTTAGTGTTACTGATTTTTCTACATCAAACTAGTTATCGCCACTGAGACTGGGCACAGACAAAAGGCAGATTTTTAGAGAGAGGTTATTAATTCAGATTAAGGAATATGAGGCTGAATGTTTCATTGCTGTAGACAGCAGACCGATTCTTGGTTATAAGCGTGTTTGCAGCATATGTATGCTTCAGGGAGTAGCTAGGGAAAAAATGTTCTTTTGTTACTTTGAGAATTCCTCCAGTTTCCCTGCTGCGTTGAATTTATTAAGTAAATTGCAAACATACTCATTTTTGTTTTAATACTTAAGCTGAGTAATAATGACACTTCTCACATGAATGGAAGCTTTGTTTTCTGTCAGCTACGGCACTGAGTGTTAATGTCCACCACGTTTTCCTGTTTCCTCACTCGGGGAGAGGAGAGTGATGCTCTATTTCCTTCCTGTGGTGGTAATGAGTGATGTCGGCGAACCTTGACTGGCTCATCTTCTGCTGAGATGGCCCTTCCCGACCCCCTTATGTTCTGTGGGGAGTGGGACTAGTTCTGGCCAAAGAAATATGAGGGGACGCGGCTGCCTCGGACCCAGCCCGGTCATCTAATACCCATGGAGGAGCCTTCAGTGCCTCCTTCTGCCTCACTAACAAGCAACTGTCCACACGAGGGCTGGCTGGGCAGCCGGCTTCCAGGGTGAGGAAATGGGAAATAGAGTCCCCGTGGGCCCAGATGGACATAAAGTGAGGAACAAGCCTTCGTGGACATAAATCATGAAGATGAAATTATTTTTGTTGCTGTTGCCATGCCATCACCTCGCCGCCTCGGACTCACACGGGAACCACTCTGAGGGAATGTTGCTGCAGACAGAACCACAGGCCCGGGCGGTGTTGTCTTAGAGACACCCGGGCAGGCAGGGGGCCAAGGACGCTGCCCACTGACGCTGGGGTGCAGGGAGACAGGCTTTTGGTGAAACTGTCACCTGCGATCATGTGAAGTTTGTATAAGGATCTACTGTCTTTGGACTTCCGACTAGTAACACGCAAACCTGGAACGGCGTTAAAGCAACAGCTCGGATGAAAGGGTTAGGAGCGTGCCTTCAGGATACAGGAGTGGGCATAGTTTTCAATGATAGATGACAAAAGGGCTAACTATAAAGTAAACCTTGATAAATTTAGGGCTGTAGTTAGGTTTAAAACTTTGACTATAAAGAACATAATATCTGGGAAATGAGAAGTGATTGTCAATGTAGCAGATGTCTTTCAGTCCTGTGACTCCTGCCAGGTCTATTGTAGCTTTCTTCTGGGCTCCTAGCGTGGGAAGGTTGTATGCTTTTGCTCACTGTCTTGCTCATCCTCTCATCCAATGCCACAGAAGCTCCAGAGGACATGGACTGACCACATCTGTCTTCTTCCCTGTCGCACATTCTCGAAGCCCACACAGGGCCTGCACACAGTAAGTGCTCAAGGAAAGCGCGTGGAGTAGATTCGTAAGTGCTCAGTTTGCAACTCTCTTGTTTTAACGAGCGCCATGCATCTGCAATTGTAAGCTAAAGCAGTGTGGTAAACAATTATGCTTTGCTTGAGGAAAACGAGTTATGCTATTCAGACTTGAAGATTACAAAGTCAACTTCTGTTTCCTAGTACAAAGAAAAATGGCCTCATCTTTCTATCCTTCTATCAAAAATTTTAAATAAACATATTACTCGCCTTGTTTTTTCTTGTCCAATATTAAATTCTTATACACTGAATTCTAAGTCGATTTCTGCACATTCTTACATAGGACACTTCTCAAGTAATTAGGATTCTAAACTGATTGGTTAGTTTTACATTTTTAGACGGAAAAAAAACCCCAAAAAATAACCAAAAAAAATTTATGAGGTACAAAGAAACACACAAATTAAAAAAAAGTAAGAATAGGTGTTCAGCATGAAAAATATGGAATTGTATAAAGAACAAGTGAGAATAGAGGGCACTTAACAAGCTGACCCCCTTCCCCGGGAGAAGGCACAGAAAGAGAAAACCTAGTTTGTTTGCTGTATCATAATTCTGTTCATTCTTTGCCTTCTGCCTCTGTTTGCAAGCACAGACACATCCATAAAGTACATGATTTAACACAGTCACTTTATCTCCTAAAATGCAAGCATAAGGAAAGTGCAATAAACATTTCGTGAATTATGTGTGAATATATAAAAGGATAGCTTGTAAGCACCTCAGCTTTTGTAGGCATGATATACATATTTTTCATTACACAAACTCTAAAGACCTATGTCTACCCTCCATTATTGCCACAAGATGAATGAGAATTAAATCTTGCGATGTTCAAACAGTTGGTTTATGAAAATAAAAATTGTCTAGCATCAACCAAGATGGTGACATGGAAGTCTCCTGAGCTCCCTCCTCCACAGACACACCAAATGGACACATGGAATATTTCTCTATGAAAGACACCCAGAAACCACAGA